>NW_028324304.1:3889990-4191240 GCF_058129835.1 Hydra viridissima | reverse complement strand
ATTGTTTACTGTTGCTTCTATCTCAAACAGCAGAATCAATCTTTTTATAAATCATTAACCATTCCAGGCAGTCCCAGAGCATGTGAAGTATATATTTAAGATCAAATATCCTACTTCAGTTATAATGTTTGGTCTCATTTCTTCTGAAAACACCAAAACACTAGTCAAAAGAGTTGTGATCTTCTGAATCTCCAGATTCGTCACCTCTTATCTTATTTAATCCGGGCGTATGTGGAGTAAAGGGTTTTTCAACGTCCCTACAACAGTGTCAACTCCCTGAAGATACCCAAGGACTATATCCAGACCACCTGTTACAGGTTCAGGAGTCAACTTGAAACTATGATTGATGCTAAGCGAGGACATATTGAACAAAAATATTGTAAATGTAATTCTTAGCACTTCTTATTAAATAAACTAATTTTTTTTACTTCAAGCTTTCATTCTACATTTTTATATAAAAAAAAATTCTTTACGAAATTTGCGGTCGCATACGGTATTATGGTAATGAGTAAGAAAGTTGTAAGAAATAAGCGTCTCATCATATCGATCAATAGAATACGTAATCAAGTCTGCGAGAGATTTCTAAACTTTATCTAATTAACTCGACATGACAAAGAACTTTAAACATACACGTCACGCCCTGAGCAAAAGTTTCAAGGAGTTCTTGGGCAAAAGAAAGCAAACTCTTTCTCCTAGTAAAATTTTCGATATTCAAAAAAATAATTGCAATTGAAAACGCCAAAAAGGTCGTACAGATCCTTTGAAATTTCGTTTTTTAAAACCACTCCGCTAAGTAAAATTTTCACTATTCAACAGTGATTTACAATCTAAAAAACATTTCAATTGCCTAAGTTATTAGGAATGAAATATTGACTAAAGTGTTGTAGCGAAACGCTTCGATACTACTTTATCAAACACAAGAAATAAGACATACACAAATATGACCTGGTATAATAGAGTATGGTTTTTCAATTTAGATTCAAAATTTTGATTTGTATTAAAAACGCTGCTAGAAAACGATATTTTATCCTTATAAATCAAACTAAAAACCTCCAGCCAATTCTTAAAGTTACTCTTGATAAAATAGACTACAAAAAAGTTGAACAACTGATTGAAAAACCCGCAAAATAATGTTTAAAAAGTCCAAAGAAAGATTATTGAAAAAGTTTAATGTTCTTCGAAACGAATTTAAAAGTAACCACGATAATAACAGTCGCAAGTTAACCACGTGCACAAAGAACGATGTTTTAAATCTCTGCAGTACCTAGATTCCAAAACATCAAAGCGATCTTCTTAATCTTGGCCCACACTTTGTTCCTTCTTTGAGAGATATCCCTTACATGGATATTATTGCAATAACAGAGTCTTTTGCTTTAAATCTGGAATATAACAACAAGATTGAAAATGCACAGGGTTTGAGAAAAAATGTCTGAAAAGAACTTAAAATGGGCAAAAAAATAAGCCAAAATTTAACAAGAGAACAAAGTAAAGCTCTTAAAGAAATTAAAGAAATTAAAGAAAGCAAACTTGTCGATATATATCCGTTTGATAAAGGTAATGGTTTTGTTGGAATAGAACACGAAAAACCTTCAGAAAATTCACGAATAGATTGGTCCAACAAAAGTTCTGAGTGAGGATCCAACTTATAGTTATGCGACTAAAATCAGAACTCAGGAGTGGATCCAGGGTGTAGCAAGTGAAGCAATTGCTACCGTCAACTCGGACTGCATTTATTATTATTTTCTACACACATATATAAAAATATATATATATATTTTTATGTAAAATAACCGAAAAATTTTAGATCAAATTTTGGCCGCTGTCGTAGCTTAACTAATTTTACTAAATTAAAAAATAAAATTTTCGCTAAAAAAAACCCCGAGTTTTTATAGGGTTTCGTCTCTCATGTTCATAAATTTTTGTAAGAATGTCAAACATTTTGCAGCGTAGCTACTTAATTTTGACTGGCAGTGAAATAAAATAGCAAGTTATGTATTGCAACTGTAGCAAAATCACGTTTGTCATGTTTTCAAACAACTCTAAGCTTACCCCCGTGCATTTATTATATTGAATACATATTTAGTATCACCTTTTTATTAACAAGGAGGTCTTTTATAAGAACTAAAAGTCATTAACCGAGAACCTGTAGCAAGTGTAGCAAAAAACCAAAACTGTACTTGGTTGAATTAATATTACTTCCCAGCGAGCACAAAACGTTGAAACAACGTTTAAATAACGTTGATCGACGTTGATCAACGTTATTTCAACTTTGTTTCAACGTTTTGTGCTTGCTTGGTTTATATATGGTTTATAAACTTTTTTAATGAAAGAAATGGAGCTGTATCAAGCGTTAAAAGCAAACAATCATTCTTTAATAGATCAGATTAAATTATGTAACACCGCCGAATTAAACAGTTTCTGCCAGCAAAACCTTTTAAACTTTTGAAGGGTATCTATATCTTAGGAAAAATAAAAAAAAAAAAGATCCTCCGTCACCTAGCTACGCCACTGTTGCTGTGGTTCTCCGGTTTTATTTTTGCTACAGTTAAAATTTTTCCTGGATCTGCCACTAGAAACTATCTCTCACAACTTAATAAAAAGCAACAATTTTCAAAAACAGAATACGATAACATTTATCCAAGTAACCCCATCCCACCTCGTATGTATGGCCTAATTAAAGCTCACAACCTGAAAATCCAATCCTATGAGAATATCAGTATCAACAACTTGCACTCCTGACTATGGAATATCTAACTACTTAGTGAAGACAATACAATCTGTCTTAAACATAAACAAAACACGGTTAAAAAACTCTTTTGACTTTATTAACAAAGCAAACTCATGGAATATAGAAAAAAAAAGAGGTTCAAGTTTCATTTGATGTAGTAAAACCTGTATCCATCAATTCCATTTAAAGAAGCTACTTTGATTCTTTTAGATCAATTAAATAGAGATGATTCATACAAACTTTCTACTAAACTTACTATGTCGGAAACTAAAAAGCTGATAGAGCTTTGTTTACACCGTTGTTATTTCTTGTAAAACAAAAAAATTAAATGAATTGAAGAATTCTAGTCCAATTGGTCTTTCGTTGACGGTCGTACTGGCGGAATCTTTTCCACAATACCACCAAGAAAATGCTTTTAAAATTAAAAACATTTAAAATCTTATCTAAGATATGTTGATGATAGTCATGCTAGATTTTCAAAAATTCAGGAAGCAGAGCAATTCCAAATTATTTTGAATAAACAACACCCTGCAGTAGAATACACAATCGAAAACAAAAGTGAAAATAAAACTTCGAACAATAATGAACAACAACAAAGCTAATACGAGTTTAAAGTTTACAGGAAAGAAGCCATTAAATTAAACCTAACTCAAATCACGACTCAAAAAATTTAAGCGCAATACTAAAAGGTTACGTTCACAGAGCTTACTCCATATTCAGTGATTTACATTTACAAAACGAGATAAGTTTTCTAATTCAAATGTTCAACGAAAATGGTTACGACAAAAGCCAACTTGTAAGTATTGCAAACCAAATTAGTAGAAAACGGTCCATAAATAAAAAAAAAATCTATCCGAGTGTGATACCCTCCATACGGTTTCTTTATCGATACCATCACTGTCCCAAAAACTAAGAAAAGTATCTAGAAGAATTGGATATAGAGTTGTTTTTAAATCTAATCCTAATTTAGGATCGCTGCTAACGTATAAAAACAAATCTAAATTACCACCCAATAGCCAACCAGGAACTTACTTAATTGAGTGTCACTGTTTAAAAAAATACGTTGGCGAAACGAAATTACAAATTAGAACTTGAACCCAACAGCATCAAAAAAGCTTAAATGAGGGCAAACGTCATCAGTCTGCAATAGCCATTCTACTGCTGGCGTCAGTTAATTTTAAACTGCTTTTTGTAACTTAAAATATTTTACGAGCTGATGATGCTGGTAACCATAATTCAGCGAAAGTTTCTCATAATAAATTGATATTTGTATTTAGAGAATACGTATTATTTAATGTTTTCTTATATATATATATAAGAATTGAGGGAAAACTATTCCATGAGCCACTGTTTTTTATGAACTTGATATTATTTTATCACCGTATGACTGTGAATCTTAAAATCTTCTACTCAACTCCTTTTTATATAAATTTCCAACCACGCTATTTATTTACACATTAAAATATTACTCATTAACACCTTATATGCATTAACACCTCATATGTATTGACACCTTATATACATTATCGACCTAAATTATTTCGTAATTACAATTCCCATTACCCGCTACTTGCATCTTGGATAACGTCATTCACGGCAATATAAACTTTAACTTTATTTATTCTGCGCTGAATACTTCGTTTACATTAAATGAAAAGTTCCCTAAAGTAAAATGGAGTTGACTCATAAAAAGGCTATTTTCATAGCGACATATCTTTTAAAAACATATCAGCAAGAATAATAAATGTATCCTTTATTTAATAATTTTAATAAGTAATTTATCTAAAACAATTTAAAATGTAAAGTTTAAAAACTTTTTCAAAAATAAAAACAAACAAAAAAAAACAAACTAACCCAAACATAACATTACATAACAATATTGATAATAAAATAATTAAATGCTAACAATAAAAACAGTTCAAAAAGATATGAAACAAAAAAACAAAAAAATAAATGCTTTGAAATTGATCTACTTTCGGCTTTCACAACTATTTTAAGAACTTTTAACCTCTAAGAACGAGAGAATTAAAGGCTAATTAGTTTTAATTTTCGCCACATAACTTTACCACGTTACGTATCAAATGTCATAGCAGAATGCAAGCAATACGTTCTCACAAAAATTATGGAAAAAATATCGCCTCGAGTAAACTAAGCTTTCAAGAAAATCTTCTGAGTTGAAGAAAATAAGGATCTACTTATTTCTCTGATAAACTCTGTCGTCAGTCAATACGACCTAGTAGAAAATATTGCTCTACTGAACCCCAATCATCCAGATAACTTCAGACACGATAATTTATCAATACTCGATGTTGAAGCTAAAGGTATTGACGGCAAAAGACTTCCATCCTTAGCCATTTTAGGTGACTTTCATAAAGCTCTTTTATAAGGAATTTTTCATATCGAGATACTAATTAGTTTTCAATCTGATTACGATAAAAGAGCCCTTTGCCGGTACTGGATGTCTTGAACTTTAATGAAGAGGAAAGAGAGCTTTATGAAAGTCACCTAAAATGGCTAAGGATGGAAGTTGGTAATATCTGACTTTAAACAACTGAGCCTTCGCTACTAAAACGTTTAAACCTTTTCTTTCAAACTTTTCTACAACATTAGAAGATTTATATATTTGATGTTGTGATTTTAATTAAAAAGCAAAAGAGCTTGTAACAACTTAAAGTTTGTCAACTTAAAAAAGTCAGATGTGACTTGGTCTAACTTAACGTCAGAAACATACGAGTTAATTTTACCAAGCTTAATACATCAAGATATTAGATGAAACCGTATAAATAATAGTATGTTTAAACATATGGAGCTCGAATATATAAAACTTTTAGTAAATCAAAACTAGAAAGTTTAAGCAAAGCTAAAAATTTTTACTTGTCGGTTACATTAACACCGTATAAAAAAAAATAAATAAAAATAAAATAAAAACTTCCAAATAGATATTTTTGACAAACTATAATTAAGTAAACAATATAAAGTTTCAAGAATTTTCAAAAATTTCCGAAAATAACATATAGAATAAAATGGGGGTCAAATGAAATAGTTTAGAATTTTAATTTAAAAGTTTAGAATTTTTATTTGACTTTAAAAAAAAAATTTTAAAGGGCAAAAGGTTTTTAATTATTATTTTTTTAAAGTTGTAAAGAAATTTGAGCTGTATTTAAATATATGCAAATCAAGTAAAAAAAATTTTTAGTTTTTAAGAAACTTTAAGTGAAAAAAAAGTTATTTCATTTTACTCTCACATTCGGGGAGAATGAAATACGCAAATCTACGTGAAATACGCAAATCTGCGTGTAATTAAAACAACGCTTATCTAAAAAAAACAAAAACAAAAAGCAACCAATAATAACAATTTAAAAAACAACCAATAATAACAATTTAAAAAACAACCAATAATAACAATTTAAAAAACAACCAAATAAAAAAAACTTTATACTTGTGATGATTTTGAATCGTTAAGAGTTACTAAAGGTTGAGTTGAGTTGTCACTTGTGCGGCACTTTTTGGTGCAATAAAACTCAGCGCCTTTTACATATCGCTTTGGTATGCATGTTTAACATAGCCAAACCTTGCATTTTGAATTTTCACACTGGTACCATTCCTTATTTTGACTTGTTGAGGCTTCGCTTAAAACTTTACGGCACTTTTTACACTTGAATTGGTTTGTGGCTCTTATTGTTGTTGGAGTCGCTGTTGTTGCTTGGTTTATTTGCTGCTCGTCATTAAAGCTAAGCTTACGTTATTTTTTGGCCTGCTTTGCTGCTTTTTTCCTCTCAACATCTTTCAATCTCTCGAGTATTTCAGGTTTGTTGAGACACTCCCCTTCGAACCTTGGTATGTCAACATTTTTTCGTTTTTTTGTGTCAACGTATTGAATGCGAAACATTTGTTGCAAAGCTGCTGCAAGCGATTGGACCGATTGCAGTTGTTTTTCAACCTCTTTTTGAATTTCCTTTTGAACAGCCGGAGTATTGGAGGCTGTTAACAGGCGAGTTGACTTTGGAGGTGACTTTGAAGCTGAACTAGATGTTGTTGATATAGATTCAGATGACACTGGCTGAGATAGTGTAGTTCCTGGTGCTAATAGTGGTAGTGGTATTATCATAGATTCTGGTGGTTGAGATGAAGGTGTTTCAAACGTATTAGCAATTTTCAATTTTGACTGATCAATTTTATTGATGTCGAATGGAAACAAGCAAGTATTCTAAAACCCAGTGACTATTTGAGTACGTGTAAAAATTAAGCTACAGCAGCTTGCAAAGTTTATAAACAACTAAATTTTAAGTTTTTTCGCCAAAACTTATTGACTTTTCACTGAAAATGAATGAAGTTTTTAACAATTGCTCCAATAATCTGGCTACATAGTCAAAAAAATACTACTACTCTAAAAAATGATAACTTGTAACAGAAGGAAGAAATTCAAGTTTTATTGAAAACATAATCACGCCAAAGCTTAAAAACAATTCCATACCCTATTAAGAAAACTAAAGGTAAGATTCCACTCATCCGTTTTAGCTGAGGGAAAGGGCAAGGGATGGGAAAATTAATCACGTGAGCATGCACAGTTTAGAATTTAATTTTGAAAATTACTAACTGCGCATGCTCACGTGATTAATTTTCCCATCCCTTTCCTTTTTTCGTAGCTAAAACGGATGAGTGGAAACTCACCTTAAAATTTTGTTAAGAAAAACATGTTAATATTGAAATTAATGGAGACAATATTTAACTTAAATTGAACTTAAAAAGTAATAGGAAAGTCTGAGGAATCGTCAAGAGAAAAAAAGTGCTGTAAAGAATAAGATTGCTTATCAGCAAATTTCTAAGCCTTATGATGTGGCTAAATCAACAATAAGCGAACTAGTTTAGAGACCGTAAGACACTTGAAAACAAGCATCCGTGCAGGTCAAAGATAATTACAGAGCAGCAAGACAGAATTTGGTAAGAAAATCAAAACAATATCCCCGCAAAAGTGCTGTTGCTTTAAATGGCATTTTAAGCAAGAACTGGGTGTTAAGTGCAGCGTAGATGCCACAAAACGTCGCCTGTGACAGCATAAATTGTTTGTTTTTCGTACTGCAAAATAACAATAATATCACTAAATAGTCGCTCCTAAGTATCAAATGCCCTCTGCTAAATATGGTGGTGGCAATAGAATGGTTTTGGAAATCTTTTAGCCTTGATTCTATTAGTCCACTTCATTGCATCGAAGGCGTAATGGATCAGAATGTATAATTATATTTAATCAAGAGTGTTATGCTGCCACAAGGAAAGGATAAAATGCCTCGTGGTTGAATTTTCAAAAAAATTCTATAAAAAATTTTTTAAATTCGAAAAAAATTCTACTTTTGGCCTGGGTTTTTCAAAGTCCAAATTTTAATTTAATTGAACATTGTTGGCAACATCTTGATTGTCAATTGAACGGTGAAAAACCGACCGATAAAAGATTTATTCATGATACTTTCGGGTTGTTGGCAAAGATGTTTCCAATGTTCTTATCAACTTAGTTAACTCTTTTCGTTTTAAGTTATCATTTTTTTGTGCTGGACCGGTAGCAACTCTTTTCTGTTAACTGTTTTTCTTTATTCAACCAGGTCTGCTCATGTTCCAGAAATCTTGAGAAGTTTCTTGAATCTTTCAGCAATTTAGGTTTGAACTTAAAAATAAACATTGATGGAGTTTTCTTCACATTTGTCATCTCTGTTTAATCAAAACTTCCATGATCCAGACTCCCCCCCCCCCCCCCAAATCTACGAAACTCAAGTAGAAGAGCCTTAAGTAAATTATCATGATTAATTCCAAACTCTTGAATGACAGAAGCTAAAAGTATTTTTACAATAAATATAAGCAATGATTCATTATCCATTATTTTGTTTGAAAGTTTTATTTTAAAACGTTTAATTCAGGCAATAGGCTGTCAAATCATGCAACTTTTGGTTTTTGAGGTTTGAAAATTAGAAGATATTTTTGAGCATGAGTTTTTGAATGTTGACTGTTGAGTTATGACAAGTTGCTTTTGCAGTACTAATGTGGTGTGGAAAATGTGAGAAAAATAGTTACATTTAGCTCTTTTTAAAAGGTTGTGCATTGAATCGAGGCAATTTAGGGCAACGGTTTTTTTTTTTCTTTTCTTTCTGCTTTCATATATACCTATCAATGGGAAAATGTTAAAACTTCCATACAATCTAGTGGAATCTCTTAGTTTTTCAACCAAACTCATGACTAAACATATAAATAAAAAAATCAATATGGGCCACTTTTTTAAGATCTCAGGAATGACAATCTAAAATCAAAATGCAGTGTCAAAAGTATTGTTTATAGTTACCAATTATCTTATTTGTATGCTTTTTGCTAAATAAATTTCAACACTTTGAAATTTATAAAGATATCTAAAATGCATCTAGTATAAAAAATAAACAAAATAGATGTATATTGCAAACCTTTTATGAATTTAAAATGATACAACTTTTATCGACTAAAATTCATCTAAAAGACGTCTATTTATCGTTCATTAACGACGTGATAGTAGGCATCTTTTAGACCACTTTTCAGATGGATATTAGATACCTTTTTGCCAGCTGGGATATGTGTGTGTATATTAAATATACACATAATTGTGTGTAAACAAAGCTGTAGTTATAGAAGCAGACATACACACTCTCTCTCACACACAGATATATGTGCGTGTGTGCTTGCGTAGTTATAAAAGAAAGAACATCAAATGGTGCTTTTACAAGTCAGCAGCTTAGTGATACAACAAAGTTTTTTTTGCAGGGAAAAAAAGTGTAAGTGCAGCTGCTAAAAAATTCAACATCAAAAGCATGACATTTACAACATACATTTCAAAACTAAACTCTGGTCATCCATCCATGGGTTTTTCAAAACCAAGGTTAATTTTTTCCCAAGAGTAAGAAAGCTCCATAAAAAATTATTTGTTGCAAATGGCATCTTTAT
This sequence comes from Hydra viridissima, assembly GCF_058129835.1. Classification (NCBI taxonomy): domain Eukaryota; kingdom Metazoa; phylum Cnidaria; class Hydrozoa; order Anthoathecata; family Hydridae; genus Hydra; species Hydra viridissima. The sequence goes on along the minus strand of NW_028324304.1, from coordinate 4,181,558 downwards.
TTTACGGATATACCCCTAAAGATTTAAATTGTCTTGTTTACAAGTATGCTGCTCAATACAAAATCAAAATACCAGAGTTTTGGACTGAAATTAAGATGGCTGGTGAAAAATGGATGGCTAGTTTTTTAAAAAAAAAACCTAAATTATCTATTTGGAAACCAGAAGCAACTAGCCTTGGTAGAGGCTAGTTGCTTCTGGTTTCTAAATAGAGGCAATATCATTTAACGCTGAAAATGTAAAAGCGCTTTATGATAAATTGGTGTAGTTAAGGACATGGCCACCGAGATGAAGGGTGAGGGGGGGGGGGGTGAGTGGTGGACGGGGAAGATTCCCGTGGCCCTGTGTTTGTCCGAATAATTTTTTTTCATGAAGTCTTATTTATTTATCATCTATAAAATCTTATTCATTGCTTCTAAAAAATCTTAAAGACAAAAAGTATACGAGTTTTTAATATAATATGCTTCTTTCAATCTTTCTATTTTTCTTTGTAAAATTAAAATTCGAATTTTTTCCATCGACGTCAATAGCTTTTCATTTTTTAATATTCTTTTTAAAACGTTAACAAAAGTAAGGATTGCATGACTTGATTTCTCATTGATGCTGCACTTTAAATTTTTCGTTTTAGACAAAACTTGTAAATAACAAATGCGTGCTAAATTAAAACTTTCAATAAATATTACAATTACGCTAAAGACAAAATATTATTATTCAAGTATTGATACTTTAATATCGATGTTGGGAATATTATTATATGTCCAACATCGATATTGAATTGGTAAAATTAAACGTAGATGATGCCATTCTAAGGGGTCGAAATCCTCACCTTTCAACATTTCCTGTAGATTTATTAAACTTTTGTTCAAAAAATAAAGAAATAGTTCCTCGTGATTGGTTAGTTTGGAACAAGTCTAAAAATACTCTGTTTTGTTTTCCTAGTCCTTTATTTTATAAATTTCGTGAGCAAAGATCAATTTTTACTAGAAAATATAGTTGGCAGTCTAATAGAGGATACAAAAAATTACGATAGAACACCTGACCACGAAAAATCTAGCAATCATAAATCTTGCTATATCCATTGATAGAACACCTGACCACGAAAAATCTAGCAATCATAAATCTTGCTATATCCATTGATAGAGCACCTGACCACAAAAAATCTAGCAATCATAAATCTTGCTATATCCATTGATAGAACACCTGACCACAAAAAATCTAGCAATCATAAATCTTGCTATATCCATTGATAGAACACCTGACCACAAAAAATCTAGCAATCATAAATCTTGCTATATCCATTGATAGAACACCTGACCACAAAAAATCTAGCAATCATAAATCTTGCTATATCCATTGGCGAAATTTAGAAAAAAGTATTAACAAACATACCGAAACTGATTTCCTTATAGTAAAACAAATACAAAATGAGACGCAGAAATGGAAAGAATTATTAAAACGTTTATTAGATGTAATTCCGTTTCTTGATAAGCGTGGATTGGCCTTTAGGAGTGTTACTCATTTGATTGGAGATTCCAACAAAGGAAATTTTCTAGGATTATTAGAACTTTTAAGTAATTACGATCCGCTTTTAAAAGAACCATTAAAAAACGTAAAGCAGACACAAAACGAAAAGCAGAGATTGCAAGTACATTACTTATCGGCAGACATTCAAAATTAATTCATGTCTTGCTGTGCTGAATACTTGAAAAGTTGTATTTTAAAGGAAAGAGAAGCTGTGAAATATTATTCCCTTATTTTAGACGCAACGCCTAATTCTGCGCATATAGAACAAACTACATTCATTCTTCTATGAAATACAACATTTAAGATCAATTTATGATGTCAATATACAAAATATTTTTCTTCAGCCAGTTGAATTATTAAATGAAATTAAAAAAAAACGCTGGATGTACTGTTTCGAAACATTATAATTGCAATAAGACTATTTTCCACAATTCCAGTGACAGTTGCCCAAGCAGAAAGATCTTTTAGTGTGTTGAAAAGAATAAAAAACGTATTAAGATCAATAATGCCACAAAATCGTTTAGATGACTTAGGACTTTAATCTATTGAAGCCGAAATGGCAATGAAAATTAATTTTGAAGAAATTATTAATTTGTTTACGAGTCGAAAGGCTCGCAAAGCTCTATTATTAAACAGTGTTTAACATTATTTTTTGTACACTTTTTCCTAACTTTAACTTTGAAAAGATTTAAATAGTTTTGACTTTTAAAGGATTTAATTAACTTCATTTTTAATTTTCAATGGCTAGAGCACGCTTCTAGCGGTCCTGGTTATACGACTGATCATAATGAGGGCCCGTTAAGAAAACTTCCCCAGGGCCCGAAGTTTCTCTCGGCGACTATGGTTATGGATATATATAAATTCAGTGTTTCATAAAATGAAATGTGGACGTGTATCTACAGTGATAAGACCTAGTAAAATTATGGCTGCAAAGTAAAGCGAAATGTCGGTGCTATGACGTATATTGTATTACCACTCATATTTTGATAGAGTCGATTTCGCTATTTATAACTCTTAATAAAATGCACCAGCTTTGTTTCGCTCTTTTCTTTTTTCTTTTTTTTTAACCTAGTTATGTCAAAGAAAACAAGCCGTTAAAACTGCCAATAAGTGTCTTGTTAAAGTCAATGATTCCCAGATGTTCTAAAAGTAGCCAACTTTAAAAAATGTGACGAACACGATAAGCAGTGAAGTATACTCTTCACTTGCTAGATTGATATTTTAATATCTGTTTTCCAACTGATAAGCAACTTAAAGCTCTTCAAATTCTGTTGCGAACCTGCAGTAGCACAATATCAGTGGTTTATATTACTTTTCCACTTTGAAGTTGCTGCTACTAAAAATTATGTTGATGAATACTTTATTAAAAAGACTGGTGGTACAATGAATAGTCCAATAATTATGGATATTAACAGGATAGCATATTTATCAAATCTTGTTGGTGCTTAAGATAATGCTAATAAAAATTATGTTAATGGTATAATTCAAAATATGATATTAAATTTAAATCCAGGAATTAGTTATGGTTAATCCGTACAAATAATACCTATTTCTAATGCTGATAATATTTTAGCTTTTTATTAGTCACATGCCATACTTATATTCATTATAAGCTGAACATCTCAATTGACATTTATACCATTACGTGTTAAAAGTTTACACCCACTGCTAAAAATTGGCATGTTACACTTCACGTTGATCAAATCTTGATGACAATCTCTCTCCTCTCAGATTTAAGAGGTTTCCATTATGAACTGTCAACCTTATGCCTATTTGATTGATTGTATATACAGGAGGCCCAAATGATTACATTTCGCGAGTAGCTAGTTTTTCAGAAACTACTGGAACTGGTAACTTAAACTTGCATTTTAGTATGGAATACAGTCTGAGGGGGGAAAAACTTTGATTTCGCTGAGAAAAACTTGCATTTTAATATGGAACACAATCTGAGGGGGGAAAAACTTCGATTTCGCTGAGAAAACTTCAAATGTTTTGGTTTACATTCTGAAGTCTGAGACAAGTTCCAGTGCTAGTATCACAACGAATGAATTTAATCAAGATTCAGACATCTGGTTTTGCTGAGACCCTCTACCCTTTGAAGCTGTTGTAAAAGAAGGTATGATAGGATTTTTTCAGAATGTATTCCCTACGACATCACTGCCAAGCACTGCAACAAAATTCATCCACAGCTCGTGACAATGTTTATTAAATTGTGTTTACTTCTTTCTTTGGATATCAAAGCAAAATGTTAAACTTGCAGTTGAAAGTACAACAACAGGCTTCAAATGAGCATTTTTGATTCAGAAAAACCAATTATAGTTCTGAGCATAAGTGCATGGAGTGTGAGCGAAACCTAGGCCTTATAAACAAAAAGAAAGACATTAAGACAGCACTTGATTAGTTAGTTAAGTTAAGTTAACTGGTTAATTCGTTAATTTTTGCAGCTAGAAAAAATGACGGGAAGACTAGCATTCTTTTGAGAGAAAATACTCCTAGGAAAATATCCAAAGTTTTTTTACGTTAGCGAAAATTTAGTATCAATAAAAAGAGTTAGATTGTTAGCAAAAGAGTTACAAAAGAGTTACAGTTGAGTTGGATTGTATTTTAAAATTACTGAAACCATTTGAAGAACACTCAGTTCTCTGACTATTTTGTAAACGATTGATTAATCTTATCAAGTGAACCATACATTTAAACAGTTTAAAATTGTATGCTGTGAAAGTAAAAAAAAAACAATTGTTGTGGTTAATTCATTTTCTTACTCCTTAGCAACTTCATAGCAACTCCATAGCTTTTTATAAAAAAAAACTTTTTCAATTTAATTTTTCTTATTTTAAACGTGATTTTTGAGGCTGAAATTTTCACATGCTTTACTTACGAAAACGTAAATATCTTTAGCTTTAGTAAAGCTTTTCTCTTCAAACTTTCACATAATGATTATTAATATGTCTATGGGGGTTGGAAATAGAATTATAAAATTTAAGGAATAAAGAAGTCAGTTTGAATGTAATTTGTCAGACCAACACTTAATAAATCAATATCTTTACGTTTTATGCTGCCATTTTGGATTTAACCAACATTTAAAAAAAAATTTTGTTTTTGTCCTGGTGTAACTCTTTTGTTAACATAAAGCAAAATATGGTGCATTTAGTGCAAATTTTACTCCAGATATCCTTGTTTTAATAAAGATAAGATTTTAGATAAATTATACTAACTCAGCATCAAAAAAGGCAAATTTAACTTATCTTTAAATTCAAAAGTTTTAATATTTCCATATTTAGAAATTCCATAAATAAATATTTCCATTTTAAAAAATTTATAGACAAATAAGAAAAAAGGGAACTTTATATTATTTAGAAATGTAAAATCCTGTTGCCAAGAGTTTTTTTTAACTATGACAATTTTCGTTTTTTCTCTTTCTTTTTTGTGATTCTGGAATTAACACTCTACTTTTAGAATTAGTTTTCTGATGGTAAAATTTTAGGATGCTTTTTAACCGTTTTGTTGGGTAAGGGATAGATTGATAAATACGCTTTAAATTGTTGAACTCAAGATAAATTGATTCTTCACCTTTTTTGCCATTCAATCCAAAGCCAGCGCTCCATTATTTCAAAAATGTAATAGCATGATCTTCGGAGGCACTAAAGCCTTACTCCAAGTTGTACGATAAAAATGCATCAGTTCAGCAATATTATTTTCTAAAGAAAAAGTGATAGCAACATGAATCAAGTTGTACTTATAACCCCAGCTTTATAAGTTAAATCATCATAAATCATCAAAATTATCTTGCTAGGCATTGTTGTAGTTTCAGCATACTCTTCAACCTCAATAACAATAAACACAATAAAATTCTAAAGCGCTTTGAGAAACTTGTTATAAACAGAAAGAAAAAAATCAAGTAAAACTTATTAAGTTCATTTAACATTTCTGTTGTCATTGTATTTTTTGAGTAGAATATGCTATAGCATGCAGAAATTTATGAAAGTGTAGTTTATGTTTTGTAATGATTTCGACTGCTTTCTTGTGCAGACTTGTCCCAGAGAATCCTTCATTATAAACAACCATTGGAATAGAATTACATAAATTTAGCATTGAGTTTTTCTAAAAATGTTGCTTTAAAAGATATATTGCATGAGTTTATATTACTTGTTATTATTGTTACTAACAAGTAATATAAAATCATGCAATATATCAATATAACATTAAAGGAAATGGAACCTGAAGCACTTTATGTACATGATTTCCGATAAAACTTTTTCCATGGTATGCTTGTCTCTGAATTTTCAGTTTTTGTAATATAGCTTCAATCTATTGGGTGCATGTTCCCTAACCTTTCTTCAGTGTAGAATAAAGCTCCAGAGTATCGTTTTTTTGTCTATAGAAGTATTGTAGTTGCTTTTAAATTAAGATAAGTTAAATAGTAGTTTCCACGAGGAAACATTGGTCAGTAAAAATCCGGATATAACATATAAAGTGCTTAAGTTGGTACTAGCTTATAAAATGTAAAAATTTTCCAAATTTTTTTCTTTATAAATTTAAATAATATAATTATTACAGATTTTAAAAATGTATAATTTTTATGTTTCTTAGTAAAAAAAAATTAGCTAAATTGTCAGTCATAAGAAAATGTTTTTGTAATAATAATTTATATGTCTTGAATAATTCAGAGACATTTTATTGTGTTTTGTAAAGAATAACCAAATTAATTATGTTGGCTCAAAAGAACTATAATTGCATTTGTCTATAACAAAATAAAAAAATACATAAAGAATATCTAGTATAATAAAAAACTTATACTTATACATAAATATATCATATTAACATAACATTCACCCTCCTCTTAAAAGTGTTCAGGTGTATTTATAAGTTAATTTTTTCTGGTGCTTTAGAAATTCGTGAAGATCTACGAGGAAGAATGTTAATTTGCTCTATAGGATTCATTTTGTTTTCTAGTTCTTCTTTAGAGATTAAAGGAGTTTCATTGATACCATTAGGGGTTGGGGGATAGTTATCGATGGTTGTTGCTTCTAAATTGTTGTTTAATGTTGTTCCAATGGGAGTTGTTCCAATGGGAGCCGGCTGTTTAGTAGACACTGTAGTCTCATGACCACTAGGAAATCTCACATAAGCATAATGAGGATTTGCTTTAATGAGCTGAACCTCATTTACTGAATCTTCATATTTACCTTGTATCGCATTTCTTTTTAGAAGTGCAGGTCCTGGGTTGATAAGCCATGAAGGAATCGAGGACCCATATGATGATTTTCGTTAAAAATTGAAAAGACGTTCATGTGGACTACAATTAGTAGAAGTGCATAATAGAGATCTTGTAGCATAAAGTGCATCCGGTAGAACTCTTTTCCATGATGATTTAGGCAGATTTCGAGATTTCAAAGTGAGTAATATCGACTTCCAAATAATTCCATTGTATCTTTCAACTTGCCCATTACCATTCGGGTTGTAAGGGGTTGTACTGCTAGTTGCGATCCCTTTTGATAAGAAACAATCCTTTAATTCAGAAGAAATAAATGAAGATCCACGATCAGAATGAACATAGCTAGGCATACCAAACATGGAAAAAAGATCAGCTGAACAGTTTATTATTTTCTGAGTTGTAATATCTTTTACAGGATAAGCAAAGGGAAAACGTGAGTATTTGTCTAAAGTTGTTAGCATATTTTGTTCAAGGGTTGAAGAAGTTTATGGACCTTTGAAGTCAATAGATATACGTTCGAATGGCTGAGTTGCTTTAACTAGGTGCAAATCATCGGGCGATAGTACTTGGGTTTTACTTCTTTACATATTCTACACACTGTTCCAAAAAAAGGATTCCCACCCAAACCTTCTGACCCAGAGAAACCCTCTTGAGGGATGATAGTATGTACCAAGAGGATCAAAAAAATATTAAACTTAAAATCACTGTTTGGCGTCCGAGAGAGAAAATTGCATTTAAAGTTTATGCTATAAATGAAAAGGTTCAAAGAAAATAAAAAGTTGTATTAAAAAAAATTTTTGTATTAAGTCAAAGTAACTCTACATACATAAAAAACAATCCAATTAAATTCACAGTCAGCAAAAAAAACGAAAAGTCTTTTTAAATTTTTTTTTCTAGATTTAAGCGGACAAAGCCTTCGGAGTTTTGTAGCGCATCACAAATCTAAAAGTTGCGTAAAATTCTCTTCTAGAAAAACTCTACTCAAAAGAAACATTTCTCATTTGCTTGATTTATTATCATACATAAATGCCACAGATGGCGCCAAAGATTTATTGCTTCGACTATCGCTTGAGCTTTTTTCTCCACTGATGAGTATTATTGTTGACTCCCTTGAAGGGCTCGTGAATGGAAGGCAACGGGCCTTCCATCCTGGTTAAGTGTGGCGGATATGGCAATATCAGAAGCATCAGTTTCTACAGTAAAAGGTATCTCTCATCAATGAATTGCATGGAAGATTGAACAAACTCATTCGTTAATGTTTCAAATACTGATATCTGCTGCAGATTGAGTAGGAATTGAGTAACAGAGTTCAAAGGTCTAATTTTATCGGAAAACTTTCTTATCCATTTTGCATAGTACAAGAACATTCCAATAATACGCTGTAAAGACTTTGCATTATCAGGTGGGGGTAACTTAATGAGAGAAGCAAGTCTCTGAGGATCTGGTTTTAAGGAGCCATAAGATATACAGTAACCTAAAAAATCTAAAGTCCCAGTCGAAAATACACCTTCCTTTTCATTAAAGGGAATTCCAGCATCAATGGCAGCTAATCTGAACTTAAGAAGATTTTTATCATGTTCTTTCTGACTATTACTACATATTGTAATGTTATCATTGAACAGAAAGCAGATAGTTAGTATATATGTTTTAACAAAATCATCTATTGTGCGTTCAAAACATGCAGATCCGTTGGTAACTCCAAAAGACATTCTAGTATATTGCTACAACTTATTGTCAGCTTCAAAAGCAGTATATGGTCAACCTTTTTTAGATAAAGGTATTTGGTAGTATGCTGAGTACTATAATTTTTGTATTTGGAAATTATGCTTACAATCGTTTCAATCTTAGGTAGAGGATATGCGTCCACTTGGGTATACTTATTAATAGTTTTAGAATAATCAATAACCATACAATATTTAATTGTTTCATTTACTATTAAGACCTGGGCACGCAAAGGTGAATTACTAGGCTCTATTACTCCTGATTGGACAGGGCGGTGGATTTCAGATTTAACAAATTCTCTATCTCTTTGAGAATAATTTCTAGATTTAGTGGCAATCGGTCTATAATCTTTTGTGAGATTGGCAAACAATTCAGGAGGTTCAGTTTGCATTGTTGTTAAAGCTGCAAATGTTATGGGTGGTCTTTTCCCACCATACTTAATGGTAATACTCTCATGCAACTCTTGAGAATCTGTGCCAAGAATAATATCTATACATAAGTTATCTAGCACATGCAACTTGACTTTTTAATAGATTTTGTTTTGAAGAGTTATTGAAACATAACAATGTCCATCTGATTTTGCTGATAAAGATGCTGATGCCATTCCAATTATATTCTGTTCATTAATAATATCTAAATTGAGTAGAATCACTAGTTTATTGTTAATGAAACTTTTGTTTGTACTCCCACTATCAATTAAAGCTTCTGCTTTATACTTATCATTAATAATGATGTTATGACTGACTCTGAAGAGAGAGTTTGCTGAAGCTGATAATGTGGCACAGAAGTAATCATCATCGATTTTAGGAATAGCAGCAGAAACATTTGATGATCTGCAAAGTTTTTCAAAATGACCAATCTTTTTACATTTGTGACAGATAACTTCACGAGCAGGACATTTAGTGCGTGGATTTCTTGTGTTTCCAAAAAACTAGTACAATTGTATTGATTTTACTGTAGCAGCTAAGTGATGATAAGTTATGGATTGTTTTTGTACAGATTATTGGATTTCCTGAATTGAGGCAGAAATAGGCATATCGATTGTAAGTATAAGTTTGATTTTCGTTGGGCCACTTCTAAAGATCTAGCTTGGTCAAAGGCTGATGACAGGTCTAATGTCTTGTTTACTAGTAAACGTTGGCATATAATGTTGGAGAATAGGCCATTTATAAACGCATCGCGAATCATTTCAAATTTATATTGCTCAGTACTTACAGCAGTGAACTTACAATCCTTAGATAAATTTTTAAGTTCATTTAGCAATTGATCTATTGATTCACTCGGTTTTTGCTTCCGTATTGACAAAATGTGTCTGGCAAATACTTCATTCTTTTGTTTTATGTAGATAGACTCAAGAATACTTGTTGTTTTTTCAAAATCATCACACTCTGATATGAATTCATAGACATTTAGATCAATATGGTTTATTAGGAGATTAAGCTTAATGGAGTTATTATCAACTGTACTTACAAATTGTAAAATGTTCTTAACCGATGGTTGTATGTTTTTGCTGCATCTGTTGAGTTCGGATCTATACTTAGTCTGTCAGGTTTTATGAATCGCTCAATATTTCTTTTATTTCATAATAATATTGTATAGTATTGAGTTTTTCAACTTTGAACAAGGATATCTTTTTAACTACTTGGATCAGGTTACTGTGAAAGGGTTTGACCAAAATAAGGTTTTTACAGTTTGCTGTTCTTGAAATGATGATATTGAAAGTAAAGATTTTACAATAAAATTTAAAACCATTATTAAAAATGCTACCATTTTGCATCTATAAATGCTATGATGGTGATTCCTATCAAATCCTTTTATCAACATGTTAACCTTTTTGCAAAAGTTTTGAGTCAAACTATGACTAGTTAAGAAGAAATTATTGTTTAAAAATGCAGTTAAAATTGCATATTAATTGCTGACTCTGCATGTTTATGGACACATTAATAGTTTTTTATTTATTTACGCTGAAAGTTTTTTCATTGTACATGTACTTAATTAAATATGACACTGAAAATCAGAAAATTAACAGTTTTAGTTTTGAAAGGCCAGTGCCACTTTAAAGCAGACCAATACGTCTATTAACAAGTAAAACTCACTAAGTGACACTGCAGCTAATTTGAGATAATCAAGTTTTAGTTAGTTTAATTTATTAAAATTCCATTAAAATGCTACTATTTCGGATTGACTTACGCACTTTGTAGCTTTTTCTTGCAATATGTTGTTAATATTTGGGCATCATTGGGTATAAAAGTCAATATCCCATAAAACTGTACTTAATGAGTTTTACCTGTCAACCGACTAATAATTCTAAAAAAAATGAGAACTTAACATTATCATGTTGTCAATGCCACATTTTAAAGGAGTGCTTACCATTTCCTTTTTCCTTTTCTTTAGGAAATCAAGTTGAGGGAAGTAAATTGACTTAACATTTTCCACATTTTTAGGATTATTTAATTAGCCATTTCCATAGCATTATTCATGCATTTGTTCATCAAGATTAAAAATAGAATTTTGAAGGTCTGACAGTTCTTTTTGCTTTGATACAAATTCATGATGTTTTGCAGAACAGATGCTGCTATTGCTTTTTAATATTCCTTCTGATGCCATTAGAATGTCGAATTTAATGGACTACTACAATATGCGGATTCTGGCTCATTGATACTTTTCCATACTTAAGGAATTCAAGATGGTGTTGTGTTTTTAAAATGTAAAAATGTTATTAGATTTCCATCTCATTGTTAATATCATGCCGGAACCTGCAAAGAAGTATAAAACTGTATCTTTTTCGTAATTTATTCTAGACCAAAGAGTTTATCATAATCCATAAATGTAAAGCACGGTTTTAGTTTGTAGTGTCCAATGGCTAGGGTATGAATTCCGTCTTGTAAGATGTGTCTTTTATCGTCGTTAGCGCTGAGAGCGACTTTGTTGATTTCTTCGGTGTAAATGTTATGTTCATGTGATCGGAAGACGTTCATGGTTGCAAGCTTTTCCATCTTATTCATTAAGCAGTCTTTATAATCTTGATGAGTGATGTGTTTTTTGAATATTCTCCATGGTTTGTTATTTTTAAAAAAAATTTATTCTTTAAAAATTTCACCACAAGGTATTGATAACTTCTTGAAAGTCAAGACCTTCATCCAATTTTTTTAAGACGTAAAGACACAAGTGACCACAATAAGACGTGTTACCAAATTGCACTCTTTCACTGTTATAATAAACCGGACTTTTCAAGTATTTAGTCAATTCAACAAGAGGAGGCTGAGCATAAGAGTCAAAGCTGTATTTTTTGTCAACATCTTTATACCAGCACACCCAATGAAATCCATCTGTACTAGAATCTCCTGTGTTGACAATTCCACATTCTTTTTTCATTGTCTTTTTTGGTAACTCATCCCTCACAAAAACACCTCTAAAGTTTTTCAATTTTAACTGTTTAGTAGCCTTTATCAATTGAAAGTTAGTTAAAGCCTCATTGGGTAAAACAATTCCTTCTACGTCAATCCATTGAAAGTCGATCATTTTTTTAATTTCTTAAAAAGTTTATCCGAATTTTTTTAACAAGCGATTTTCATAGAATAGCGCCTAAAAAGGGTATACTATTAAAGGGTGAGTTAGGTCCGAGCAATAATCCAGATCCAATAGATTGATAGCTTTTTCCATTTTTAACAAAGAGTCCATCACCGTGAACATTTTTAGTCCATGGGGTGATAAACAATCCTTCTCCACCTAAAGTTTTTATCTTCATTCCTTTTCCATTTTTGCTCATGTAAAAAAGACCTCGCCCAGCAATTTTATCAACCATAGCAGAGCCAGCAGAAGAGCCTACACCTGCTAACAATCCGGTGGCTAGAGCAGGGACTACTTTTGTGGCAAGAGTGCTACCTATCATACCTAATAACGGTAAAAGAGCTCCGATGAATCCGCCTTCAATGGTTGAGTTGTATGCAATTTGTCTTTTGCTCAATTTAAGAGTGACTCCTTTACCAGCTTCATACGCTTTTCTAATTTTGTTCAATTGCGCATTAGTGATAGCGAGAACATGTTTACCGTTCAAGTCTTGATGAGAAAGCTTAATGCTAGTATCGGTTTTATCATGCATAGCTTTTTTAATTTTATCAGATTGACTCTGTGAGATGTTAATTTTGATGTTTTGATAATTGCTCATTTTTTATGTATTAAAAATTATTTATTTCACTTCTCGAATATGATATCGTATTGTAATATCCTCTCCACGAAAATCAACCAAATCTCCATTCTGATCAATGATACGAGTAACCATTGTTGAAATTTCAAACAGTTTAACAGGAAGATAAATCAAATGCATTGGTCTCTCGATGATTTTATAGCCTGGACTAACATTTGGATAAAAGGAGTAAATGCAATTTAATTGGGTTCCATTAATATAGGATGATCCGATAACGTTGTTAACGATTCTGATGGTGTTAATGCTTGAAATTCTAACGATATTATCCGACTCGTATTCGGAATTGGAATTTAATTTTCTTTTAGTAAACCCTAAAACTGAAGAGATGCTGTTCTCCACGTTAAAGTCAATCAAATAATTCAAACCAAGTTTAATGGTTGATTTTAAAGTATTAAGATTGATTCCAATTTGAAGGTTGTTTGGAGAGTAATTAATTTTATTTGCAATAATATAACTTCCACGTTGAGCTGTTTTTATTGTGTTTAAAATAGACTTTTGCAAATACTCATTGATGTCTTTAATGTCATAGCTTCCTGATGGAATGATAATGTTCTCCCAATGAGCTCCATTGTTCATGCTGTATTTGAAATAATTGTTTTTACTGCTTACATTTGGAATGCTGTTGTAAGTTTCAAGACCGAGAAAAACCATTTCATAATTTTTTCCTTCGTCAAAAACGATTTTATCTAAAAATTCAGTGGTGATAACACTTGATTTTCCATCTACATCGATGATTATACCTGTCATTTTTTAAATAATAATTATCTTTTAAATTGTTTTAGAAAAATAAAAAATCATCAAACCCGCTTCGATATTTTCCGCAATCCTTTTTCGAGGATAAATCAATGACGGCAAATCCGTGAGGTTCATTCCAGCAATGATTGCAAAACTTTTTAAATTCTTCTATTTTCATATCACAGGAAACGTGATCTTGATAAATGTGATTAACGCTTTTTTGGTCTTGTTTAAAGAGACAAATAAAGTTAGCATTTTCTCTGATGGTATGTCTTGGAATCTCGAAATAGTTTTGAGCGAGATAAAAGCAGTCAACGTTAGAATGTCTTCCTCGGATATAATATTTTTCACACTTGTTTTGATTGGTCAATTGCAAATCATCAAAGATCATTAAATTGTTTTTAGATGAATCAAGATCTTCTGGTTCTGGCACATCGTCTGCTGTTTCGAAAAATTGACATTCCATATCATAATTGTCAGAATATTTTTTTGAAAGATCGTTAATAACATCTTCATGGATTAAATTCAATTTTTCCATTTCGTCTTGTACATCATCCGTTAACAAATCAACAATATCCTTTTTAGGAAGTTTATTTTCGAATGATCTTTTGAGTATTTTGTATTCGGGTTGGAAAAGGGATTTTCCAAACACTTGCAATCGGTTGTAATCTAGCCATCCAGGTCTGAGCAGTAAATTGAGCAGCAACGTTGTTTTTCCGTATCCAGACTTTCCAACGATGATTCCTCGAATGCTTCTCGGTAAAAGCTTGCTGTTGTTTCTTTTGGTTTTCCCAATTTTACACGACAATTTCATCACTTCCATATTTTTTATATTAAAAAAGTTTTTATATATGTTAAAATGTACTGCGTTAAATGCAAAAGAGAGACTGAAACCATTCACTTGAAAAACGAGATCACAAAAAACAACAGAACTATGTTGAAAGGGACTTGCAACTCTTGTGGGATAACAAAATGCAAGTTTGTTTCGGCTACAAAAGGAGGAGACTTGGTGGAATCGATCAACAATTTTTCAAAAAAAATAAAGCTTCCATGGGCAAAGTTTCCAGGAGAAATGCACGTTCCAGGTATGAACTTTGCAGGACCTGGTACCAATTTAGATAAAAGACTCACTTCCACGGACATGTATCAAGAGTGGAGCAAACCGGTAGACAGAGTAGACAATGCAGCATATCACCACGATTTAGCTTACAAGTATTTTAACGACAAGCAAAACAGAAATTTAGCAGATCGAATGATGCTTGAAGAAATGGATTCTATACAAAATCCTACTCAGAGAGAAATAAGCGAGCGAAAAATCATCGAACCCATCATCAAAGCTAAAGCTAAATTTGGATTGGGTGTGAGTGATTTGAAATGGACGGATCAGCTTGCAGAGGAGCTTCATAAACCGGTGATTCATCATTTTAAAAGAAGAAGGGTGATTGTAAACGACATTGATGAAATATGGGCCGCAGATTTGGTGGATATGCAATCGTTTTCAAAATTCAGCAAGGGCGTAAAATATTTGCTCATGGTTATTGATGTGTTTTCAAAGTATGGATGGATTGTTCCGTTAAAAAGCAAAACAGGTCTTGAAGTAGCTGAAGCGTTAAAAAAGATTTTCACAGAAAGAAAATGCATTAAATTGTGGGTAGACAAAGGAAAAGAGTTTTACAACAAGCACGTGAGAGCGTTGGGTGTGCAACTGGATTCCACTGAAAACGAGGAAAAAAGTTCTGTTGTCGAGCGATGGAACAGAACGATGAAAGAGAGAATGTTTAAATATTTTTCAGCCAACAATACCAATAAATACATTGACGTATTGGATGAGATGGTGAAAAATTACAACAACACAAAGCATTCTTCCATCAAAATGACACCAGTGGAAGCTAGCGATGAAAAGAATAAATATAAGGTCTGGTGGAGTCTGTATGGAAAGGATCAAACATTACCAGCAAAACCGAAATTTTCCATGGGCGATCAAGTGCGAATCGTAAAAAAGAAGTCTCATTTTGAAAAGGGGTATACGCCGAGATGGACTGAGGAGGTTTTTACAGTGTCAAAAGTTCAGTATACGAATCCGCCCACGTATAAAATCTCTGACGCTAACGGTGAAGAAATTCAAGGCACCTTTTACGAGCAGGAGATGCAAAAGACACATCAAGACATATTCAGAATTGAAAAAATCATTCGCAAAACCAAGAGCAAGTCGTTAGTCAAATGGTTGGGATATCCAGACTCGTTCAACTCATGGGTAGATAATAATGAATTGTTAAGTTTGCAAAAATAGACGCGTCGTTTTGTATGGCAAGAAAAAAAAATTTTTGATTTTGAGTTAAATAAAATCTTGCATATAGAAAAGAAATGAATGCGATAATGAATAAGATGATTATAAAAATAAATGTGCTTGAAGCTGATATGTATGAAAGCATGAAACATATTGACTTGAATAGGTTCATGTCTAAGTACCAATTGATGTTGAATGAATTGCGTTGTAGTATTCATGAAGCAGTGAATTTAGATAATATGAATGATATCCTTGAAAAGATGTTTTATTTTGAAAGTGAATTGGTTGATGATTTTTTAGAAGTGGAACAGAAATTTCGATGGGATAGTAGAAATATGAAATTGGAAACATACATGAATAACTTGCATAGACACTGTGGTATAATTAGTAAAATAATTCAAATGATGATAATGTTAAATCCTTAGTCAAATGGTTAGGATATCCTGATACGTTCAACTCTTGGGTGAACAATAAAGAATTGTTAAGTTTGCAAAAATGATCTAAAAATTTATTTTCAATATGTAAAATGCATGCTCCTCACAAGTTTTTTAGAAATGTTACCTCAGCAGAAGTCCACAGTTTGGATTTGCAATTAAAAATTTTGGAAGAGAGAGTTAGAGAGTTGGAGGAAAGAAGACCAAACAACATTATTGTGTCTACGAAAACGTTAGATCATCCACCTTATTTCAACGTTAACGAACAATATGAGATTTTTGCCCAGAAAGACATTAAATTTGCTGCTCTCTCACATACAATGATAGCTTTATCCATTGGGTTGAATTTGGAGAAAGGTATTGCAGTGATAACATTAATGAATAAAATTACTGATCAATTGAATTATAGAAAAAACGAAGTTATTATTTCAGAGTCTGTAGATGATGTTATTATGGATGTGAATAGTAACAGCAAACAGGACGTGGTTGTTAAAAAAGGAGAAAAACTTTGTAAAATTAATTACATTGATTTAAAATAATTTTTATTAATAAAAAATGGAAATATTGAATGAAAAACTTTATCCAGTTCTTCCAACAGCTCCTACAGATGATGGAGGGCATGTTTACAGGCTTCAGAAAATAAGCGAGATTCAGAAAGAGATAGAGAGTGAAAAAGCAAAGCGAGTTCATCTAAGCAAAAAGTACCATTGCGTGTTTAGAATCATTTCAAATGTGGATAATACAATGCAAACCTTATGCATTGCTTTGGGTGCGACTGGAATAGGGCTTTTGTCTACGATTATTGCCAGTCCAGTAGCGATTGCGTGTGAAGGTGTAGCTATTGGAATGGGATTTTTATCGATTGTTGGAGGTCAAGTCAACAAAAAGATGGTATTAAAAGCGGAAAAGCATGAAAAGATCAAAGTGCTGGCTGAGTCGAAATTGAATACGATTAGCGAGCACATTTCCAAAGCGTTGATGGACGGGAAAATAAGCGATTCAGAGTTTCAATTGATTCTTGGTGAGCTTCAAAAATTTAAATCCTTGATGGATGAAATACGAACCAAAACCAAAAAGGGAATAGATGAAGTTACTAAAGAAAACTTGATCCAAAAAGGACGAGAAGACGCGATTCAAACGTTTAACAATTTGTTTAAAAAAGGATCAACGTAGTCGTAAAAACCAATTTATGTTTTTTTCCACGTATTTTAAAAAGATGTTTTTCTTTAAAATACAAGACCTGAATAAAAGGGATGAAATTGTGAAACAAATTAATGACAGAAGAAAGAGAATTTATCAGAACAGCATCAACGACAACATTTCAGATGTTAATTTTCAAGCTGATTTGAGCAAGCTGTTCAAGCCGATCATCGAGAGCAATGAAAAGATGATCAAAAGCCTGTCAGTCGATCAAAAAAAGAAAAGACCTTTCGAAGTGAACAAAGTTGGAGATAAAATGTACATTGGAAAAATGGAGGTTGAAATAGATGGAAATGATATCGTTGTCGGAGGAGAAAAGTATGAAGGAACAAAAGGTCTTTGGGAGCTGATGAGTGAATTAACAATACCAAAGAGCTATACCGATGAAGATTTGCAAAATTATGAAAAAATTTTAATGGACAGTGATGCTATAAGATCTGATTCGCAACCGCATAAACCGAAATCATCAAGAAGACCAAAGTATCAGCAACTTATTGCTCCTATTTGGGAAAAAATGATGCGTATTGAAAAAGGTAAAAAAGGTCGCGGTGTCATTATTCTTCCGAGCGATCCTAATGCGTTGGTGGAAAAGCTTGAATTGAGTATTGCTGCTTGGCATGCTGGGAATAAAGAGTCAAGAAATGTGGCTGTTGCTATTTGCGATGAGCTGTTGAGACAAGGAGAGATTAATAAAGAGGAATATAAATCGTTAATGAGGACTATTGATAAAATTATTTAAAAAATTGTTTTTATTTAAAAAATGCTCATTGTGAACAAAAGAAGATATGTGAAAAAGAACGTTGTTGGTGGAGGTGGTATTGTGGACATGATTAAAAATTTCATAAAAAGAGCAGCTGCGTCAAGTGTATCAAAAGCAACAGTGAATTTGCTTAAAAATGCTGCTACAAGTAAAATTGGACAAGAAGCGATTACAGCTGCAAAATCTGCTGGGACAGAGTTAGCCCTTTCAGCCATCTCCGCTGCTAAAGACGTGGCTGTTGATAAAGGTAAAAAGACCATTGAGAAATTAAAGACTGGTTCATCTATTCAAAGTAATAAAATGTCTAAAAAGAACGCGATTCGAATTCAAGACCTGGTGAAAATGGGACAGGGCATGAAAATAGTATGAAGATAGCATTTTGTTGCGATGGCTTGTTATAAACTTGCGATGGCTTGCGATAAGAGACATTTAAATGAATTAAATAATTTTTTTTATTATATAAAAAATGATAAGTACTGAGCGATTAAGAGTTACTGAGAACCCAGAGTATGATATTGGTATTGAAAAAGTTGATTTTTTTGAGTATCTTCCAACCAATCTCGATTTAAATTCTTCAGGCACGATTACTTTTGAGATAGACTGTCAATCGATTCAAACAGTACCATCAGAGGCTTACATTCTTATTGAAGGAGTGTTGAAAAAGAGCGATGGAACCTTTTACGATGCTAAAGACAACATTGCACTGGTGAACAACGCTTTGATGTATTTGTTTAATGATGTGACTTATGACTTGTCGGGAGAGCAAGTGGAAAGAGTGATGTATCCAGGTCCAGCCACCACCATACT
Source organism: Hydra viridissima (assembly GCF_058129835.1). Lineage (NCBI taxonomy): Eukaryota > Metazoa > Cnidaria > Hydrozoa > Anthoathecata > Hydridae > Hydra > Hydra viridissima. Next base: position 4,162,670 of record NW_028324304.1, on the reverse strand, counting down.
TGGATTGATGAAATATCCTTATGGATTTCAGTTTGCTGATGGATTAAAGCAAATGTGGTATATGGATACGTCAAATCTTGTTGGAAATTCAGGATTCAATGTTAGACGAGACCACTTGTTTGCAGACACTACATCCGTTGGAGCTTTTTCGTTTAAAATTCCGTTGAAGCACATTTTTGGATTTTGCGAAACCTATGACAAAGTTGTTTATGGGTTCAGACATACCATCACCTTTACAAAGAAAGAATGCGATGATGCGATTTACAGAGCGGAGAGCGTTAGTGCAGGAATGATCAACCTTAAAAAATTCAGACTTTATATGCCTCGCGTTGAATTAGATATTTCGAAAAAGACTGATTTCATGAATTTAATAGCTCAAAAAATTCCCATTCAAGTAGCTTATAAATCAAACAAATGTGAAAGACAGCTTATTCCAGCCGGTCAAACAGAATTTACCTGGTCGCTTGGAAGAGTCACTGACAAAAGCATTCCAAGATTTATCTTGTTCGGACTTCAGACAAACAGAAATTCCAGTCAAACAGTTAATCCATCACTATTCGACCATTGTGATGTTAGCAATTTTTACGTGACTGTTAATGGAATAAAGTATCCAAATTACAATTACGACTTGAATTTTGGAGAAAAGAGAGTGGTCATGGCTTATTCAGATGCGTTCTCTTTTGATGAAAAATATTACGGCACAAATGATCTTGTTTGTCAATCAGGGTTAACCTTGCTTGAATATATAAAACTATATCCGTTGTTCTTTGTGGATATCAGCAAGCAAAAAGAAAGAGTGGCGTCGGAAACAGCTGAATTAGTGGTAAACCTTAAATTTCGAACTTCAACTATTGCAAATACAGTTATTTTTGCAGTGGTTATTTCTGACAAACTGCTTAAATTTGTTTCAGATGGAACCAACATGACTGCTGTTTATTAAGTTTATTAAGATGTCTTTTCAGGAAAAATTGAATTGACTTAAAAAAAAATCTTGGTATAATAAAAATGAGATATACAACATCGTATTTGAAAAATTTGTTGAATGAAAACGGCGTTAGTAAAACAGCAGATGATTTAATAACGTTGATGATGCTTGCGGTTGAAAATAATTTGATCAGTAAAGATGAGATTTTAGAAAGAGCAAAAGAAAAAAAAGTAAAGCCTCCTCCAAAAGAAAAAAAACCTGTTGATCCAAAATGGGAATGGCTTAGTTTAGTTAAGAAAAAACCCATCACTGTGAGAATAACCAACATTGAAACGGGTGAGGTGACTGAATACAAGTCTCTTTACAAAGCGATGGCAGGGACTGGACGTGGATGGAGATATTTAGAGCGTCGAGATGGAAAGGTGGATAATGGAATCAAGATTGAATTTTTAAATTCTGAAAAGCTTGAAAAACGTAAAAAGCAGCAAAATTGATTTTTTAACTTTTAACATGTTAAAAAATTGACTTAAATAAAATTCTTGGCATAAATAAAAAGATGGAGAGGAAGTATGTGATTGAATTTGATACCATAGGTCGTGCGCATCTGTTTGATGAAGAAAAAGAAATTCATGCGACTGGATACGAATTTACTGCACATGACGAGTGGGGAAGAAAGTATACGATTAGATTTGATGAAATGGGTCAAGCACATGTATACGACTCAATAAGCGAAATTTTTGCCAATTATCTTGTTTCATAAATTTTTAATTCTCCCGCGAAAAGAATTAAAAAACGGTAAAAACTTTTCGAAGAAGAAAATATGCTGAAAGTGTGCCAAGATTTAAAAAAATTGAATTGACTTAAAGAAAATCTTAGTATAATAAAAATGAGTATCTATTCTTCAAAACCAGAATTAATTGCTAAAGAGCGGAAACTTGAATGCATCGAAAAAAATTTTATTTCCCTTAATAAAATGGGTGATAAAACTGATGCTAAAGAGCAAAAAGCAAAAACTACCGCCAAAGAGCGAAAAATTGAAAGTGACATAAAGAAAAATCTTTCCGTAATAAAAATGGAAAGTAAAACTGTGAAAGAATTAAAAGAAATTGCTAAAGGGCAAAAAATAAAAGGGTACTCTAAAATGAGAAAGGGAGAACTTATAATGGCTTTGCAGCCTCCTAGAGTTGTCTCTGCTCCTGCTTCTTTTCGTAGACGAACGACTGAGGCAAGACCGTTGTCTGTTAATGTAAGACCTACCGTGGTGAGGTTTGTTCGACCAACTGTAAAAGTTTCTGTAAAGCCGGTAAAAGTTTCAATAAAACCGACAAAAGTAAGGCTTGCTGTTGGTTCTGAAAGACCTGTGCCTGTCCCAAGACCGGTTCCAGCACCTAGACCTGTGCCTGTTCCAAGACCAAGGTCTGACGACTTGATTTCATTCGAACCTTCTACTCTCTTGCAAAATCGGGTGACTGGAGATGAACCCTCTATTCTTAACACACCGGTTATAGATTCAACAAACGTTATTACACCTAGACCGGTTCCAGCACCAAGACCTTTATTTTCAAGTCTGACGGCAGCTACAAAAAGTGTGGCATCCTATGTTAAAACTAAGTTTAATGATATTAAAGAATGGGTAGAACCCTACGTTCCTGAAGTAGTCAAGAATCAGGTAAGCAAATCAGTAGAACAAATCGATAAAAAAATAAAGTCTATCAAATCACTTGTATTAAGAACAGAGTATAAACAACCCGTGCCAATTATAGTACAGCCTGTGCCAAAGCCAATTATAGTAAAGTTTAAAATGACTGAACATTCTGCGGAGAGTTCTGTGAGACAATTTTCTTATAGACCTTCTTCTCGATACCAAGACATTGCATCCTTTTTTAATTTGGTAAGAGAGTCTAGCATTCAAACCATGGAAGGGGAAAGAAACACCAGAGTAAGAATTATTTTAACGTGTAAAATGAAATCTGTAAGCATGATGACTGGTGAAGAAGTGACTCGGGAAGCAAGCTTTTCATCAAGATCAGAGATTATTCTAGCAGCTACAAATGTAAGAGAGTTAATGAGCGAAATGGAAGAGAAAGTCTTGGAAAGTAGTGTTAAATACAATGCTTTAGGATCTAATTGCACTATATCTAAGATTTTAAGAATGGATATCAACTTTACTGATTATGAACCTCTTAGCGGTTCCTCCTATATTGAACTGTCTAAAGAGCTGAAAGACAAAAAGGCGATCATCAACATGGAAAACGAGGACGATCAATGCTTTAAATGGTCAGTCGCTCGAGCGTTGAATCTAAAAAATAAAAACAACGAAAAAATCGATGAAGACTTGGTTTTAAAATCAGAAGAGTTGAATTGGGATGGAATGGAGTTTCCTGTCAAGCTTAATAAAATCAAAAAGTTTGAAAAGAATAATCCAACTATTAGCATTAACGTCTTTGGGTATGAAAATAAAAAACCTTACCCTTTGCGAATATCTGAATTTGTTGATCGAAAACACTGTGTTGATTTGTTGTTTATTTCAAACGAAGACACTGACCATTACTGTCTCATTAAAAGTTTGAGTCGATTATTGTCTACACAAACATCAAAAACAAAAAGAAAACAACATTATTGCCGAAATTGTCTGCAAGGCTATGACCAGGAAGAAAAGCTTCAACAGCATCAACCTTATTGTTATGATAACACCTCAGTAAGAATTGAACTTCCTAAAGAAGGGACGACCGTTCAGTTTAAAAACTATCAAAGAGGTATGAAAGTTCCATACGTTGTATATGCTGACTTTGAAAGTTTTATCCAACCCTTCGATGACGTTAAGCAACATGGTGAGTCTCATACTAAAAAATACCAAAAGCACGTTCCAAGCTCCTTCTGCTATTACATCAAATGCTTCGACGATAGCCTTTACAAAGGAAAACCAGTCATGTACACAGCTGAAAGCGATGACGATGACGTAGCTCAAAAATTTATAACCATGCTTGAATCAGATCTTATAAAGATTTTCGACAAGATTGATTTAATAAAAAAGAAAGTCATGACTGATGAGGATGAAAAGAATTTTAAGGTTGCAACTCTATGTCATATTTGCGAAAAAGACCTTAACGGTGATAAAGTCTTAGACCACTGTCATTTGACTGGAAAGTATCGAGGAGCTGCTCATAACAAATGCAACTTGGATTATAAACTTCCAAAATTCATACCCATCATTTTACATAATTTGTCTGGCTATGACAGCCATTTGTTCATCAAGAAATTAGGTGGAAAGCTCAATTGCATACCCAACAATGAAGAAAAATATATCAGCTTCTCTAAACAAATCAAAGTGAGAGAATTTATTAATAAGAAGGGTAAACTTCAGGAAATATGGAAAGAGCTAAGGTTTATTGACAGCTACAGGTTCATGGGTTTCAAGTTAGAAGATCTAGCTAAAAATCTAAACAACGATCAATGCAAAAACGTTGCTCAATATTACTCTGGAGAAAAGTTTGATTTATTAAGAAAAAAAGGCGTTTACCCTTACGAATGGGTGGACTCGATTGAAAAGTTCTCCGAAACGCAATTACCTCCTATTGAAGCATTCTATTCCAAACTGAATGATGAGGAAATAAGCTGTGAAGACTATGCGCATGCAAAAAACGTTTGGAATGTATTTGAATGTGAAACGTTTAAAAACTATCACGAGCTGTACAACATGTCTGACGTCTTGATACTTGCCGATATCTTTGAAAATTTCAGAGACGTGTGTCGTAACTATTACAAGCTTGACCCTGCTTGGTATTACACCTCTCCTGGTTTGGCTTGGGATGCCATGTTGAAACTAACTGGAATTCAGTTAGAGCTTCTGTCTGATATTGATATGCTTCTCATGGTTCAAAGAGGGATACGCGGTGGAATTTGCATGATCTCAAACCGATATGGAACTGCCAATAACAAATACATGAGTGATTATGATCCTTCACAACCTTCGAAATTCATTCAGTACTTAGACGCTAATAATTTATATGGATGGGCTATGTGTAAGCCTCTTCCTGTTAGAGGATTCAGATGGATGGCTGAAGATGAACTTTTAAATTGGAAATCCATGCCTTGTATTCTCGAAGTCGATTTAACCTATCCTGAAGAGCTTCACGATTTACACAACGACTATCCTTTGGCTCCTGAAAGACTAACCATTGGAAAAGTAGACAAGCTCGTTCCTAATTTAAACAACAAGGAAAAATATACTATTCACAATGAAAGCCTAAAACTATATGAACGACTTGGATTGATCGTTACCAAAATTCATCGTGGTATCACCTTTGAAGAAGAACCTTTTATGAAACAATACATCGATCTCAACACCACATTAAGAGCAAAAGCTAAAAACGAATTTGAAAAAGAATTCTTCAAGCTTATGAACAACTCTGTCTTTGGAAAAACCATGGAGAATATTCTAAAACATGTTGATATTAAACTTGTCACCACAAGAAAAGAAGTTCTAAAATTGTCAAGAAAACCTAATTATGATAGAAGTACCATTTTTGATGAAAACCTTGCTGCGGTTCACATGAAAAGAATAAAACTCTTTTACAACAAGCCTGTTTACTTGGGGCTGTGTGTTCTAGACATAAGCAAAATTCTCATGTTTGAGCATCATTATGACTACATGAAACCTAAATACGGAGATCGCGCGAAATTACTCATGACCGATACTGACTCACTCTTTTACGAAATCGAAACGGATGATTTTTATCAAGACATTGCCAACGATATTGAAGCTAAATTTGACACGAGCAACTTTTCTAAAGACCATCCTGCTATTGAAAACGTTGGGTTTAAAGTAGGGTTAAATAATAAGATTATCGGCATGTTCAAAGACGAAGCCGGTGGAAAAATAATTAAAGAATTTGTTGGACTTCGACCCAAACTCTACTCTTACAAAACCTATGAAAAAGAAGAGAAAAGATGCAAAGGGGTTAAAAAGAAAGTTGTTGATAAACACATCAATCATCAAGATTATAAAGACTGCTTAATGAATAAGATGGAAAAGCTTGCAACCATGAACGTCTTCCGATCACATGAACATAACATTTACACCGAAGAAATCAACAAAGTCGCTCTCAGCGCTAACGACGATAAAAGACACATCTTACAAGACGGAATTCATACCCTAGCCATTGGACACTACAAACTAAAACCGTGCTTTACATTTATGGATTATGATAAACTCTTTGGTCTAGAATAAATTACGAAAAAGATACAGTTTTATACTTCTTTGCAGGTTCCGGCATGATATTAACAATGAGATGGAAATCTAATAACATTTTTACATTTTAAAAACACAACACCATCTTGAATTCCTTAAGTATGGAAAAGTATCAATGAGCCAGAATCCGCATATTGTAGTAGTTAATGGGCTTCTTCTACAAACATGTTGAAATATTAAAGATAAATCCAAATAGCAATGTGCAGAGTTATTAACGAAACCTAGATATAAATGTATGTGTATGAGTTACATTTTAAAAAAATTAAATTAACTTTTAGTGACTTTGTAAAGCAAATCAGTTATCACTTGTTAAAGTTGAGTTAAATGGGAGAAATAATTTTACCTGATCTAGAGGTACCTTCAGAATTGGTTCTGTTATGACTTTATTGAAATATTTTTGGATCTTTCTTGAGATCTTCATTTATATATGTATATATATGTGTGTATATATATATATATATATATATATATATATATATATATATATATATATATATATATATATATATATATATATATATATATATATATATATATATATATATATATATATATATATGTATATGTATATGAGGATTGCAAGAAAGGTTTTCTATTTGTTCTTGAAATCATGTCATGACTACTTTGATGTTGACTCTGTAATCCTTTACCTTAAAAAATGTTGAAAATGATAGAATTTTTTACCATTTAGATTTAAAATATTTACAATCTGGTAGCTCATCTTAAAATTTCCCCCACCATAATCTCCTACAACTCTAACTTGAATATCTTTTTCAGGAATGAACTTATGATGTAAAAGACCATTACAGCTGCTAAAAAATAAAAATATAAATAATTTGGCAACGTTCAAAGATACACATATCATATTTATCGTATTTTAATGCTATAAGCTACACTAGCAGTGTTAAAAATTGCTTTAATGTAAGAGTTTAGCATATGTCATTTGAAAATTGACATATGCTTAGGTAACTTTAGACCTTTCTAGTGGATCAAGATGTCTGAGAACATGTGTTGGTAGATCTTTTACATAACCCCAAGTTGCTAAATTTATCTCAAACTTTCCATTCTCTTCTTAGTAAAAGGTGAGAGGAGTATTTTCAACCACATTTTCATCTCCAGACCAGGCTTAAGCAACTATTTAGAGAATAAGAATTTACAAACAACGCTAGCTCCTTGAGCTAGCGTTGTTAAGAACCAGCCAAAAGCAGTGCAATATTGTCATCACTTGTAAGCCATCAACGTAATGTAAAAAAATTGAATGCTCAGTAAAACTTGTTTTGTTATGTTGTTATAGACTAAATTTCAGTATTAAAAATAAATCTGGAAATTCTACGATCAGATTTTATTTTATTTTAACTTTAAAACTCTCAGTTTATCCTTTATTGACAGCTACTTTTTCAGTTCTTAACATTCGCGTGCAATTATATTTCAAGGTTTTTTTAAGACATATGTATACTTTGCTTATAATAGGAATTATCCCAATTTACATTTTTTTAAGAAGATTTCTATTTGTAAGTTTATTTGAGAAAACGTTAGGATTGCCACTATTGATAAATCATAAATTTTTTTAATGTTTAAGTCGCTTTCGATTTCTATTTCTGTAGCATGCACATAATAACATTGTTTCGCGTTAAGTAAACCCAAGGACCTATAAGAGATGGATGTGCAACATCCCAGCAGGCAAAAAGATGTCTAAAATGCATCTAATATGCATCTGAGAACTGGTCTAAAAGATGTCTGAAATCACGTCGTGAATGAACGCTAAATAGACGTCTATCTTATAGACATCTTTTAGATGCATTTTATTCGATAAAAAAATTAATCAAGTAGACGTATATTGCACATCTTTTATGCATCTAAAAGATGCACTTTTATCAAATAAAATGCATCTAAAAGACATCTATAAGATAGACATCTATTTAGCGTTCATTTACGACGTGATTTCAGACATCTTTTAGACTAGTTTTCAGATGCATATTAGATGCAGTTAAGATATCTTTTGCCGACTGAGTTAAGATTAAAAAGTCTTTAAAAAATTACACAAGTAAAGAAACAATTAGGTTCAAGTTGTTGAAATTTATTTACCAAGATTATAAAACAAATGTTTACAATAAGAAAACTATAATTCTTTACTGAGTCCGCCAACTCGCTGTTCCTCGGCATCGGTATCTAAAATATAATATAATAGCATGTAAATAAATGCACTAATGCCTTAAAAGACATGTAGAATGATTAAAAAAATCTGTTTACATGAAACATATATAAACTTTCACTCGACTTGTTGCCAAATTTCATAAAAACATCAAAGATATGAGATACAACACGTCTTTCTGGTACAAAGTAACCTTTTTAAGCTGTTTTTTTCTATTTATTAACCTCTTCATCTTCAATTATCTGAAGAAGATGTAATATATAATAATAATAATAATAATAATAATAATAATAATAATAATAATAATAATAATCATAATAATAATAATAATAATAATAATCATAATAATCATAATAATCATAATAATAATAATAATAATAATAATAATAATAATAATAATAATAATAATAATAATAATAATAATAATAATAATAATAATAATAATAATAATAATAATAATAATAATAATAATAATAATAATAATAATCATAATAATCATAATAATCATAATAATAATAATCATAATAATCATAATAATCATAATAATAATAATCATAATAATAATAATAATAATAATAATAATAATAATAATAATAATAATAATAATAATAATAATAATAATAATAATAATAATAATAATAATAATAATAATAATAATAATAATAATAATAATAATAATAATAATAATAATAATAATAATAATAATAATAATAATAATAATAATAATAATAATAATAATAATAATAATAATAATAATAATAATAATAATAATAATAATAATAATAATAATAATAATTAGTTAATTTGAAAATATAATTTTATTGATTTTAACAATTATGCATCACCAATTTACCTGTAAAGTCTTTTTTTTTCTGATTGCAAGCAGGAGCATTTTGCAAAAACATTTTTCTAGATCTTTTATTGATTCAACATTGTATTCACAGGAATCTGTCAAAATGAAAAAATTTTAAAATATTCAACATAATTTACTTTGGTATAGATAAAGAAAGGTGATGGAGACAAAAATACTAGTATGGCACAAAAATGAGCTAAAGAGTACATTTTTAATTCAAAGAGCAGTTATATAGACATTAAAACTATACCTCGTAAAACACTCCAGATATTTACAAGGTTTTCAAGACTTATTTTTTCCCCATCACCTTTTCGATTTAATTTAGATTGTAGCTGATTGGAAATTGACCTGATAATAATTTTTACAAAAAACTGATATATATATATATATTTGAATATGTAAATGAAATGACATATTTGAATACATGAAATAAACTATTTGAATGAACTATAAATTGTAAAATTTTGTAATCATTAAATTTAAACTCAGAACAAAATTACTTTTGCATGTAGATACTAGTTTAAATACCTACAGTAAACTACTCAAAAATTTTATTATTTTCAAGTTACAAGTAATTGTTAGTCAAATGGTCAAAATTATTTGTTTTTTACTGCTATTTAATTAAATTTCTGATTAAATGAAATTAGATTAAAATTGTCATTTACCTTTTCATGATCATGAAAACATGCTCTCTTGGCTTTCTGCCACCAACTATTTTCAAACTATCAAGCTAAAATATACATATAGAGTTAATCCTGAACCTTCAAATAACCCAGACAAAAACAAGATAATTAGATCATACTAAGTTATTATATTCTAATTTGTCCTTTTGATTATTACTAGGTGCAACCAATTGGTCAACTGATTCTAGCAACTTCACCCCAGTTGCATGAAACTTTACTTCAACAAGCTCGGTTAAAATAAGTTTTATTTCAGCCAGCTCTTTGAGAATAAGATGTTCCACCTCTATAAATAATTGTGTATTTGTGAATAAAGGTCAGTAGTTACCTCAAAGTTATTATTTAGCTCATGAAACCAAATAGCAAAAATATCCTATTAGTTGTTTATTAATTGATCCTAACAATGTTTGGGAACATACCTCCCAGTGACATATCCAGGCTGATTTTGACACTGGTATACCGGTTTGGGTATCCAAAATATTCTGCCATAACTTCAGATCAAATTAGTTAAAATAAATATAATTCATATACAAGTTCTATTTAGAGGGTAATGTAGACTGTTCTGACAGCATTCAAAGTATTTGGGCACTGATTCTCAAATTCAGAAATCAAGGACCTTTTTTTTCTGCAAATATTGTTTTTTGGAAAAATGATTTTTTTTACAAATATCCATACAGCTGTGCGCTGACAAATGCAAAAGAAAGGAATGAATAAAATCAAACCCCAAAAAAACATATCATTTGTTATTTTATTCACTCCCAGTAGTTGGCATAACATTTTTAAAAAACTTACTTTTTATATCAGTGGTAACTTCTTGCATAGAATCAGACAGCGGCAAAAGATGCAGACTGGAATCCTAATAAAAACAGTCTGGACTGTAAATAAACTACTTTGCAATATTATATTTACAAAAAAACTTAATAAATGCAAATTATCAGTTAAAAAGGCTAAAATGAAAATAAAAATTCAGGAGCAAAAGAGAACCTTACTTTGACAGATAAAAAACTAAAAAGTCACATACTACTCTGCTTTATAACATACAATTATTGATAACTTCCTCTTACTTTTCTTAGGGTATGGCTTAAGGGCAATTCTTGATCTTTCCTCCTGTAAAAAGTTTGGCTATCAAAGAGATTTGTTTAACTATTTCTACTATACTTAAACCTGGTCAAATGCTAAAACATCCAGACAAACTTTTCTTCAAAGTTGAGCTATGTTCGTACTCATTAAGCTCATGGTTATCAGAGTATTCATTGTCAGAAAACAAATACTCAACATAGTTAGAATATTCCTCAAATGTCCTTTTATTCTCATACTATCTCCTCTTAAGATTCCAACATTAAGTATACTGTCTAAAGATACAAATGAGGATTCTAGTAATTTCTTGTATTCCTTTTGAATCTGCGACGTCACTGTTGGTATGAACTTTTTGTAAAGGGCATAATTGTATCTAGAAAAAAATGTTTTTATTTCAAGACAAAAAAAAAGGCAAATAAATCACACCAGTCAAACTTCTAAAAACTCCTTCCTCTCACTGTTTTTTTTTAATTATTTTTCTCAATGGAAACGTTATGTGCACAGCCAACCACTAAAGCAGTTTTTGGCGTTATTAAAAACACCATATATTTTTATAAAAACACACATTTATATTAAAATTACATTTTAATCTACAAATAAAAATATCAACTTAAGAATAACGTTCTTATCTTTCAGATCATGAAGTGATTTTAGTAAAATGTTATGCACTGAAACCATGAAAATATTTCGTCGTTATATTAGCAAGTAATTGGTAATAGCATGTAATTTTATTTATTTAAAACTCATTCAAAATTATTATCATTATGATTTATGTTCTTCATAGGTTAGTATAAACTTAGCTACGTATAAATTTTTATTCCTTTCTAGAAACAAGTTTCCGCCATGCACGTTTCTTTAATGGCGGTCATTTATAATAATCGTTCTGTAAAATCGACTGTCTTTAGTTAAAATTTCTTCTTTCTCTTCAACTGATCTATAGAAGACATTTTAAATGCATCTATGTGTAACCGAAAAGAGATCTATGTTTTGATCTCGTTTATACATCTAATATGCGTCTACATTTGAAAAAAAATAGAATCACTGAAATTAGACCTTTTTTCGATGAATAATATACGTCTAAAATATACGCATCTACGAAAGATGCAAATTAGAGTAGTTTTAGATGATCTATAGACGTCTTTTGCCTGCTGGGATATTGTTTTACATCAGAGAGGCCGCAGAAATCACCGAGCCATGTAAGTTTCCGCAAAGTTTAACCCGTCAACAAAAAAATCTATTAAAATAGCTTCCCACAGTTTTTAAACAGAAGCTCTTATCACGTGGTATCAGTTTAAACTTTTATAGAGTTTATTTAATAAGACTGTTCAGGATAAAGTAACTACTTTACGCGTTGACAAATTACTAAACAAATTACACCAAGGCAAAGTGATTCAGAAACACTAAAAATTTGGCCAAAATATAGTTTTTTGAGTAGTGTAATTTCAATAATGTTACTAGCTAACTATTTTTTACAGATTCTTATGATTCTAATGGTATAAAAAAATTAATACTGAAATAATAGATTTAAACGTTAATATACGTTTGAAATTGATCGAAAACAGCTTTTTTTTATCATTAAAATTTTATCATTATTAAAACTTAATTTTCTCCCTATATACAAAGTTTTTTATTTTAGTTTTTATAACATGCAAAGATAATATATAATTCTATTTTAATTAAAAAAAAAAAAATTTTAATATGTATTTATACAAGTTGTAAAAAATGCATTTAAAAAATGCTTTTTTAACGATTTTATACTGTTATTTATGGTGCTAGGACTTTTTACCTTAGACTTCCTTCACGAAGCCAATTCTTTTTTTAAAGAGAGTTTGTATCATTTGTATTATAAGAAACCAAAAAAATTTGCTGCCCCAACTTGCCCCATTTGGAAATAATGTAGTTTTAAAAAGTTCATTTTATAGAAAAAATTAACAACTTTCATGTTTTGAGAGTTTTTCCTAACACGTTTCTCTTTTTAGTTTAAAATGAATATAAAGTTTACTGAACATCAGCTTTATTTAGTTATTAAAGACAGAGGTTTAATCGATAAAAATGAATTGCTTCAAAATTTACTTTTTGATTACATTTTGGAAGTTAATCAGACTTGCGTTCTTCTAAACAATATAAAAGTATACTAAAAATAATGGAAAATTTTATTCAAAACTTAAAAAAGAAACTTTATAATCATAATCGACAACGTGATCGCTTTAAAACTAAAGAAGCAAGTTGGTTTCAATCAGATCTAGTTATTCTAAAAAAAATTAGAAGAACATTCCATTCCGTCACCTTTTAATAACATAACGTATCAAAATGTAAAGAAAACACTTGGAAGAAAATGCCTTGAATGGGAACAATCAACCATCAGAACAAAAAGAAGAAAGAGTGAAAAAATGGGAACAAACCATACTTATGACGAGTTGATCTTATCTGCTATAGTAAGTTCAAGGAGAAGTCAATGCTATAGTCTGTGTTTTACTTTAAACCAATTTGTTTCTTCTCCTAGTCTACCCAATAAAGTAACTAATATGATTAAAAATGAAAAGCCTATTATAAAATTATCTCCAAAAGAAGGTTTGGCTTTGATGGTTCCAGCTGGTTTGCCCCAAAGAGTTTATCAGAAAATAAGGGTTACAGCTGAGGAAAGAAATGCAAATGTACATCCTTTATATAGTGATATTTTATTAGCAAGAAAAGATTGCTATCCTGATGGCATTATATTTAGTGAGCAAAGTGTTGAAATTAAACTTTAAAGCCTTCTTGATCACACAATAATTCGTTTTTTCCAAATGGATTCAATCATAACTCAAATTATGCAACTTTAAAATAACAATAAAACAAAAGGAATATTAAGTTGTAAATGGAGGTTCGATGGTGCATCTGGTCAAAGTAAATATAAGCAAAAATTTGACAATGATAGTTCGAAAGACTCTGATTTATTTAGTACCACTTTTGTTCCTTTGGATCTTTCATTTGGAAACATTTCTGTTTGGACAAACCCTAAACCATCGTCAATTAGATTTTGTCGACCAATACGAGTTCAATATCTAAAGGAATCAGAAGCTATTTTGAAATTTGAAAAAGAATATATTCAAAATCAAATAAATTTGTTAGAGGATTCAGAGTTTGAGTTGATAAATGGTTTGAAGTAATTGTAACTAAAGTTAAATTTGATTTGAAATTAACAATGATTGACGGTAAGGCTGCCAATGCAATATGCTCAACTTCTTCACAACAAATTTGTAATATATGCTCAGCTTCTCCTAAACAAATGAATTCTATTGCATGTGGCTCAATACCAACTCCAACTTCTAATATAGATAACATTGAATTAGGCCTTTCTTCATTGCATACTCAGATAAGGTGTTTTGAATGTTTGTTACACATTTCTTACAGACTTAAAATAAAAAAATGGCAAATTCGTGGTAATTACGACAAAGAAGTTTGTGGAAAAGAAAATGAATCATACAAAATAAGTTCATTGAAGAATTAGGGTTAAGAGTAGATTTTCCTGGGCAAGGTGGTTCTAGAACTTCAAATGATGGTAATACTGCCAGACGAGCATTTAAAAATTTGGATTTATTTTCTTCTATTACAGGCATAGATAAAGAATTAATAGAACGTTTAGCAAACATTTTGAACATAATAAATTCAAGTTATGAGATAGATTCAATAAAATTTAGTGAATATTGCACTAAAACAGCAAAGCTTTATTGTAAAGAATATAATTGGTTTTATATGCCTGTATCTTTGCATAAAGTATTGCTTCACAGTTCTGAAATAATTTCTAAGTTCTTGTTGCCAATAGGATTACATTCAGAAGAAGCTCAAGAATCTAGAAATAAAGATAATAAACAATTCAGATAGTAATAATAAAATAAGTAATTCAGATAGTAATAAGATAATAAGGAGTTAGTAAAAAATTGAATTCGTTAGTATCACTGTGAAATTTAATAAAATAATAGTTCCCTACAATATAAATGAAATTTATGTCATATATAATAATATGTATATAATAAATTAATAATTTATTATATAAAATAATATATGTGTGTGTGTTAGCATCTTTTAATGGGTTCAAAACTTGTAAAATATGGTAATTGGTCAAATGAATCATTAACACTAGCAGTAAATGCAGTTTTAGTTGATGATTGTTCAAAATATTCTGCTGCTAAACAATGTAAAATACCAAGGCAAACACTACATGACTATATAAAACAAGCGTCTGTTGATAAATGTGTTAAAAAATAAGTGCAGGACACCCAACGACACTCTCAGCTTTCAAGAAAAAGAACTTGTTGAAGTTATTTTGACTATGTCACAGAGATTATTTGGTCTGTCTCCAAAAGATGTAAAACAAATGGTATTCCAGTTTTGTGAAGAAAATGGGGTTATTCACAAGTTTAATTGTGCAACTAATTCAGCAGGAAAAGAATGGTTTGGGGTTTTTTTGAAAAGTCATAATAATCTCTCTGTAAGAGTTGCTGAATCAACATCAATGCATCGAGCAATTGGTTTTAATAGAATAAAAGTTAATTGTTTTTATGATGAACTAGAAAAAATAATGTTTAATGCTAATGAAATGCAGCTTATTCCACCATCAAACTTATTTAAAGTAGATGATTCTGGATTGTCTATATGCCATAAACCAGGAAAAGTTGTTGCCCTGAAGGGAAAACATAGTGTTGGTGGCTTAACAAGCTCTGAAAGAGGAAAAACAATCACAATAGTTTGTTGACAATCAGCAAGCGGATTTTTTGTCCCTTCAATGTTGATTTATCCACATATTCGAGTGAGACCTGAATTTTTTGATAAAGCACCAATCGGTTCTGTTTCTGGTGGCAGCAAAAATGGGTGGATAGCAACTGATTTGTTTGAAAAATGGTGTGATCGTTTTTTACAAGCAGTCCAGCCACAGTCAAGAAACCAACCAGTTCTTCTAATTTTAGATGGAAATTTAAGTCATAAAAAAAATCTTAGTCTTATTATAAAAGCTCACGAGACAAATGTTATTATATTATCACTTCCATCCCACTGCACGCACAAACTGCAACCACTTGATGTTTCATTTTTTAAAAGTCTCAAAATTTCTATGATCAAGAAGTTGGTACTTGGCTTCGTCACCATCCAGGTCGTCCTGTAACTGAATTAGAGGCCAGTGAATTATTTGGAATAGCTTATGAGAAAGCTGCAATTGTTCAAAATTGTTAGTCAGGGTTTAAAAGATGTGGAATATATCCATTTGATAAAAATGTGTTTACTGAAGAAGACTTTGCTGCAGCTAAGGCTACTGATCACTCGTATGTTGTATCGAAAATTTCAAAGCCAAATACTACCTCTGAAATGCACCCTACTCTCGACAATAGGTTAGACTCTGCTAAAGATTTAGATCATATTGATTTTGTCACAGAATGTGTAGTTGCTTCTCAGAAAGGTAAATCATTTTAAAAGATGTATTATTTTTACCATCTTTTACCATTTATTTAAAACACAAATGTATTTTTTTTTTATATCAAGCAAAATAATAACTTATCTGTTGTTTTGTTAACCTAAAAAATCGTTCAAATTTTTTATAATTTACATGTTGCCTAATTTTATTCACCTTTTTTAGTTAAATATTTTTACTTAGAACCTGATTCACCAAACTCATCGTTTACACTTCAGAAGTCATTAGAATTAGCCACCTCTGATGAAACCTCACAACCTAATGGTGTTACATTCGGATCACACGCTGGACTTGACATTAAAAATACAAAACGAACAGGTATAAAAAAGAGGGTAAATCATGCTGAAAAAATTACTGGATCACCATATAAATCTCAGCCAGAGGAATCTTTAACTTTGAAATATAAGAACAGGCAGCCACGTAAAAAGTGCATTAAAGAAAATATCTCTACACATCAAAAGACGTGTTTGAATAACCTTGATGCTAAAGATGCGATTAATAAACAACTTTGTGCAATATGTCAATATAGTTATGGGGATCCTGTTGATCCATATTTAAAAGGATAATTGGGATAAATGCCATAAATGCTGTAGATGGTGGCATGAAACATGTGCTGCTATATGTGGTGTTTATGCTAAAAAAGTATTTACTTGTGATGACTATATAAAACACTAATTCTTTAAAAAAAAGTTATATGTCACATATTGATAAACTGTTTTTTAACTTTCTTAAATAAATCTCTTTTTATAAAGTTTTCTTTGAATTTTGTATTTTATTTTTTTATGTTTAACTATTGAAGTTATGTAAAATACTATTTTATGAACTACTTATGAGCTTGTAAACATGAATTCTTATTTGAACAGAATTTAGAAGTAATCATCGAAATCATAGAAATTAGTAATCATTTTATTTACAAGTTTACTTTGAAAGCACATTTTTCTAATAAGGTTTCTGTTTTGGCTGATGTATTCATACTTTACTAAAATAGGTGGTTCAAAAAATATGAATCTTTGTAATTGCAACGCCCTTAATTAAATGCCAATTAGGTGCAACAAATTCCATTAAAGAGACAATTACTTTATACAATGCAGATTTATAGCTGTTTATAATATTTTAATTATATTATTGCGTTTTCAACGAACGTCTTAATTTTCTTAAATAAGCCGAATTTACCCTATCATTGTGCTGAAATTACCATACTAGGTCGCTAATTTCGTCATTTTTGAGTATTTTGTAAAATAAGTTTTACATAAAACTTTGTAATTTTGAAACAATTTTTTAACTATTATTTAATAGATATATCTGCAGGACATCGATATGCATGATTTTTTAACGTTATTAAAGAAACCATTGTCTATAAACAACAAACTAGCTTAATACGCCAAAATTACCCTACTTTACCCTACTTAAAATTACTCAGGGGCAAGGTGGTGGGGAGGGAGGTTCAGTAAAATTTGCTAATCCCTGACCATACTTAACCACTTTTAAAATATTTTGAGTCTTCTTTCCTTGTCTACTTTTTTTACATCTTAGAGTAAATTTTCAGCAATTTTAAATAAATATTTTTGACAAAATTAATTTTTGCCTAATTTTAAGTTATTCCTGATCACTTTGCAAGGTAAAGGAAATTAGTTGTCAACACGAACAGATTTTCATCATTTTTTCAAGATAAATATTTGTAAATTTGAGAACTTTTTTCGTGTAAACAAAGTTCCGTCAATGATAAAATAGACCTGTAAGAATAATTTTAAAATGAGTAAAAAAAGTATAGCCAAATATTAAAAAGCTTAAATAAAGTTTTTTGTTCAAGGTCTGGTTTCATTCGACTCCTTGGTCCTTCATTCACCAGGCTTAATTTTGTGTATTTTTTTAGTATTTTTTCCGATATGTCGCCATTTTTTGCCTCGACTACTCTTTAAGCTCCATGATATATATTCAACTAAGCATTATTTTTTAGTTGGTTTATTTTTTAATGGGCTTTTTTATAATTCATTAGATAAAGCAATACCTTTTTAAAAAGTTCTTTAAATTTATAACTCTCTTGCAAAATGCGACCAAATATTTCATGTTTTCTTTTTTCATATTTCATATATTATTTCATCTGTCATAAAAAGCACATAATAAGCCATTTGTTTTTGTCAAATAAAAATTAGTTTAAACATAGCTGGTATATCATACCACGTTAATATTAAATACTTAATTATTCTTGCGGTTTGCCATAAATTGGCTTTGCCAAATTCTTTAAAACTGTGACAAATTATTTTTTTCTTTATTGTATTTATTGTATTTACATTCATTTTATATACATTTACCCTTAACTGTATATATTTCTGTTGTTAAACATAAAAATAGAAAATTCTATAATATTTATAAACTAGAAGTCTAAAGCAATATAGTAGATGGAGTAGTTCCCTGGACATGAAACCATTGTGTTTTAGGAAGCTACAAAAGTAGTTGATATTTTATATTATTTATTATATCTCTAGTTATACATGTACTAAACTAGTTTAGTAAATGATCTTAACTTCTATATCATCATCAGCGTTATTTCTTAAAGTATTAAAAATGTCTAACTAAATAAAATGAAGCTTAAAACCTGATTATTGCTGTTATCTTGAATAACTAGAAGGAAGTTGATGTGACTGGTTAGACGAGGCGAAAACTTTTCGACGAATCCGACAGAATTTAATATAATTTAATTTCTATTGTTTAAAACAAAAGATTTGTAACAATGCGCAACGAGCATGGTTCGCAAAAACAACAATAGGTTGCACGTCCATCTCTTATAGGTCCATGGTAAACCAGAGTTGATAACACCTCCTGGCGGCAAAGTGACTTTCTGCCGAAAGGCTGACTTTTTTTGGAGGCAGAAGCCACTGGCGGCCGCTGTCAGAAGATATTTCAGAGGCAAATTGTTTTAGAGACCGCGTTCAGTGGCTTCCGCCTCCCAATTGGCGGCGGCTTCCAAAAAATTCTACTTCCAAAACAAAATTCTAACAGTGGCCTCCAATTGGGAGGCGGAAGCAACCAGAGGTGGAAACCAGAACGTTTTGTAGGGAAAAAAACAATTTTGGGAGGCGGCCGCCAATAGCTGCGGAAGTAACGTGGAGGCGAGAAGATTTCTGCCGTTTATCATCTCTGAAGTAAACAACCGTGCACCTTCAGGGGGAGGGGGGATGGATACTTCTGAATAAATCAATAAAAAATTTTCAGCAAATCCTATTTATGACTAAGTATCTCATACTAACTTGTGGCTGGAAAACTCAAAATTAGAGCTGGAACTGATTAACAGATACTTTGAAAGGTGGTTGAGTTTATAAAATTGCTTGAGTAAATATTCATACCAATAAGCTTCTTTAATAGAGTTTATGAATCTTAAATATGATCAAGAGATTTTTTGATGTTGAGACAGCATCCTTTTTAGCATGATATTCAGTTTGGACAAGGCTGTTAGTGCAAACCTGTTTCTGGTTTGAATCAGTAAACTTATGATAATTACTCAGGAGGCTCAGGTTCAAAGTTTTTTTTTTTCTGGTTTGATATCATCAGTAGTTATTTAAATGGTTTTTGCGTAACGATTTTCGGTTTTATGAAATCTTTTAGCGCTCTCTATCATCGTTATTCTACATATCAATAAATGACACCACTAACGGCTCCAAGTTGTAAACGAAAAACTTCGTATTCTCCAATTAGGTAACTCATTTCACCATTTCTAAATTTTCATTAAACCGGCAGAACTTTCCTTCTCACTTCATACTAACTTTTATCTAATTATTTAATTTTCTTCTCTCATCTCCTTAAAGTAATTATGAACCTTCTTTAGTCTTTTAGTTTTTTAATTTGATAAGTTTTTGTTATTTAATTTTTTAAGGTAACGCATGTCAGAAATAACTGGTAGATAACATTGACATGTGACATGTTAAATGTTTTTGCGGGTCACCGGTTGACTAATTTTAAATTATTTTAACCGATACTACAGCCTACTGTCGAATGAAGAAATATAGTTATTTTCATCCGCATAATAGCACATATAAATTAATACACAATATGGCAGGCATAAGCTAAACTTATTCATAATATTTATTACTGCAGAAAGACTTTAGTTAAAAGGCAAGTATAATCATGCTGTAATATTATTTTACAGAACTTTTGGCGCTACTCCACTTTCTCCCCCCCCCCTAATTTTATGATTGATTCTGATAGAGAATTTTATGCTGATTAAGAATCGTATAAAAACATGGGTCTCAAAATCAACGGAAAGTGCTCTAATCTGATGTTGAAAGTACAAAAATATACCACAAATCGCTAATATTCGCCATCTTGAATTCACTAACTTTACGGTTGATATTGTTTTTAACCGCAAAACATTGCCAGCCTGGTTTTTACTATAAGGAATTTTTTCTGGTTTAATATAGATAGCGATTCCAGTTGAAGCAAATTGACGCGATAAGAGTAAATGCCATTGAATTTCATTACCTGGTAAGAGAAAAAAAATGCGGTCAATACACCTGATTATGAAACTTAACGCACCGGTTCTTTGTTCTTTTATTCGAAATCTTTTATATAAAAAATAAAAACCAGGCTGTTGATACTTTGAAAGGATAACTTTTAAACAAAAAAAAATCACTTTTCAAGATGGCGAATATTAGCGATTTGTGGTATATTTTTGTACTTTCGACATCAGATTAGAGCACTTTCCGTTGATTTTGAGACCCATGTTTTTATACGATTCTTAATCAGCATAAAATTCTCTATCAGAATCAATCATAAAATTAGGGGGGGGGGAGAAAGTGGAGTAGCGCCGAACTTTTTATGTTATTTCTAAATGCTAAGCATTTACGATTTTTTGGTATGTTTTTTTTAATAACACCCTAAAATGCCCCATTGGCTTTTTTAGACAAATTTTTTGCAAATTAATTAGAGTCTGTTATGTGTTTTTGTACAAAAAAACAGACTCTAATTTTCATAATTTGTTATAAGACAAATACTTTTCTAGCACAAATATTTTTTAATTTAATTTAAAGTACAAAAATACATAAGTCGATAGTGACATTACTAATTAAAAATGCAGCTTTCTATTTATTTTGATACATCTTTATTTTGATGCATCATTAGTTGAAAACATTTATTTTGATGCATTTTTATTTAAAAACATTTATTTTCATCCATTTTTATTTGAAAACATATTTATTTTGATGCATTATTATTTGAAAACATGTTTATTTTGATACATATTTATTTTGATGCATCATTATTTGAAAACATATTTATTTTGATACATTATTATTTGAAAACATATTTATTTTGATGCATTTTTATTTAAAAACATTTATTTTCATCCATTTTTATTTGAAAACATTTATTTTGATACATCTTTAATTTGATGCATCATTATTTGAAAGCATATTTATTTTGATGCATTTTTATTTGAAAACATATTTATTTTGAAAACATTTATTTTGATGCATCATTATTTGAAAACATATTTATTTTGATGCATTTTTATTTGAAAACATTTATTTTGATCCATTTTTATTTGAAAACATATTTATTTTGAAAACATATTTATTTTGATGCATCATTATTTGAAAACATATTTACTTTGATGCATTTTTATTTAAAAACATTTATTTTGATCCATTTTTATTTGAAAACATATTCATTTTGAAAACATTTATGTTGATGCATCATTATTTGAAAACATATTTATTTTGATGCATTTTTATTTGAAAAAATTTATTTTGATCCATTTTTATTTGAAAACATATTTATTTTGAAAGCATATTTATTTTGATGCATCATTATTTGAAAACATATTTACTTTGATGCATTTTTATTTAAAAACATTTATTTTGATCCATTTTTATTTGAAAACATATTCATTTTGAAAACATTTATGTTGATGCATCATTATTTGAAAACATATTTATTTTGATGCATTTTTATTTGAAAAAATTTATTTTGATCCATTTTTATTTGAAAACATATTTATTTTGAAAGCATATTTATTTTGATGCATCATTATTTGAAAACATATTTACTTTGATGCATTTTTATTTAAAAACATTTATTTTGATCCTTTTTTTTTTGAAAACATATTTATTTTGAAAACATTTATTTTGATGCATCATTATTTGAAAACATATTTATTTTGATGCATTTTTATTTGAAATCATTTATTTTGATCCATTTTATTTGAAATATCTTTATTTTGATACATCTTTATTTTGATGCATTATATATTTTTTTTATATATATATTTGAAAACAAATTTACTTTGATACATATTTTTTTTGATCCTTTATTGTTTGAAAACATATTTATTTTAATGGATTTTTTTTTGAAAACATTTATTTTGACACATTTATTTTGATACTGTTTTTTTGTTGTTTTTTTTTTAGAACAGATTTATTTTGATACATATTTATTTTGATACATATTTATTTTGATACATATTTATTTTGATACATATGTATTTTGATAAAAATTTTTTTTGATGCATTTTTATTTTGATATGTATTTAATATAGTACATATTTATTTCAATACATGTTCATTTTGATACATTTATTTTGATACATTTTTATTTTGACACATATTTTTTGTGTAAGTAGCTTGCTAATTAGCAATGTTTCAGAGCAGAGAACTTTTACGCATTTAAAGGTGATAGGCATAATCAAGGTTTCAAAATCATATTCAAAATGCCTTGGTTATTTATCAGCATATACATGCTTCCTTAGGGTGTGGTACATTAACCAACCACCTCCGGAAGTGGTGAGGCTACGTATCACATTCCTCTGGATTTACTGTTTAAAATGTTTAACATCCTAAAGTTTGTCTGTTTAACAGGTATGCATATTTACTTTCATACTTTAGAAATGAACTTTTATTTGATTTAAAGATTTTTATTTAATGTAAAAATTCTTAGTCTTAGTATAATAAATATGAACATATGAACATCAAATAATTCTTGTTAAAAACAATCATTCTTAATGTTTGCTAAGTGATCAACAGTTACTTCTAGTCAGCAATAACTCATTTGCTTATTAAAAATTGCAATTGTATGGCCCACTTTTGTCGAAAAACTGCATCTAACCAAATAGGTCACTCGAAACTTTATTTTGGGTTCACCAACAATATGTGTCAGTGACAAAGTCTATTGTTTGCTATTCCTTCTTAATACTATTGTATGTTAAAATGGGTTGCTCTCCATCCACAATTGACAAAGGTCTCATTAGAATGTCACTTGTATTTGATTCTGAATCACACCAGTCAAAAAGTAATAAATCTACAAAAAGAATAAGCAATTGAAGTCTATTATTTACAAATTTTGTTAATAAAAATTTCTTTTAACATTTGTAAAGCGTAATATTTTTACATATAAGAATTTCAGAGTTAAAAAAAAAATAGCAAAATTAAACAAACCATGATTTGTCCAAATGTATTTTTCTAAGCTATCAGTAGAAGTTGAAGATTCTGTATCCATTTGATAAAACTTAAAAGAAAAAAAAATTTCAAGTTTTTTTTTTTTTTGAAAAAAGAAAAAAAAGAATTATTGAAATAAGTTATGCCATTCATTCTTTTTATTTAAAAAAAAAAAACCATATCATGGTAGTGTAAAAAATTCCTGATACTTTTTGCTGTATTTGTGATTCGCTTACATATTCATGACAACAAATATTATAAGCAACTTATGTAAAATGTCTGTTTTAGTTTAGATAAGGATAAGGGTAGGATTAAGGCAGTTTTTCTGCACTTTGTGCTCAAATGATCAATGTGAATGGTTGATTAAAAGGAAAGTATCAATATCTTTCATAATTATGATGATGTGGAGAGAATCAGTGCAAAGTTATATCTTTTTTATGACATACTACAAATATAACAAGAACAGCTATCAAATTCAAAAATTATTCTCTATGTGTTTTGGTTGTTTTTCAGTGTTGCTAATATTTTTTCCTAAGAAATTTCAAACTTTCTAACATTAAAAGCCCTTTTACTTTTATTTGAAGCTTGTTTGTACATCTGTAGAATAATACAATTATGAAAGAAATTTGTTTTATACATGGTTTAATCACAGAAAAAAGAACAACTTGTAAATTATCACTTTGTAAAAATCAGGAAACCAAATGAGATCATCAGTGTCTTGTTCATCTTTGTACATACAAATTTATATTGAACTTTATGAACATTATTTGGGCATCCTAAAGTTTTTGCAGCATTTATGACAAACTTGAGAGATAGTTCTAGATTCTTATTCAAACTTGAGAGATAGTTCTAGATTCTTATGACACAGTCAAGTTTAAATGACATACTATTTGTTTGTATTTTTTAATGTAAGTGACATGGAAAAAAATGCACTTAACAAAAACACTTGAGATTTAGAGAGTGAAAATTAGAAGTACCAAGCTAATCCTAGGACTAGCTTACTAACCCTAAACCATAAAAAATTACATTTAGTATAGTAACATACATAAGTAATTTAAATGTCATTATTCTGGAAAACCCAAATTTTCTTTCTTTTAACATTACTTTTTTCACAATGCCATACCACAAACGCCATTGTGCCCAAAATATGTCAAATTTTCAAAATTTGACATTCTATAATCCCAATAGGTAACGGTGTTGTTGATTTGCATCAGAAATTAACTTTTAAACTTTCTTAAGTTCTTTGATAATTAAATGATTTCACTTACATCTTGTGTGTCAACACAGCACAAGTCTTTATCGTAATGCCAGTTATCTCCATTATTCCAATTGTCTCCATTATTCCAATTATCTCCATTATATTGCAAAAGACGGTCAAAATAAGTGTTCTAAAATAAAAATATATGATGAAAAATGATTTTTGTTTTAAAATCTTCTTAAATGTTGAACTATATTGTTATATCACCACCCATCATAGGGTTTCACCACCCATCATGGTTTTATAGGAATCTAGAAAGAGTTTAAACAAAGTTTTTTAAGTTCATTTAATTTAATTGAGCTATCTAGTATTAGTATGTTTTTATTGAAATAATTTATGAAATGGCTTTTATTATGATTGGCAAGGAAGAATTGCATTTTTAAAAAAAGAATTGTAATTTTTTGAATAGATTGATTTATTGATATTTTTATGCGTTAGAACATATATTTTTAAATTTAGGAAATCTGGCACCATTAGAACCTTTTGTGCATACTTATACAATATTATCATAATATTTTATATTTCTGTAATGGAGATATCAGAGTTTTCCTTGGAGACAAAATGAAATGAACATGCATAAACATGAACGTACGTGAGTTAAAAAATTTGAATTATAAAAACCATTTTACTGGCAATTTGTGTAATAAAAACAGATTAAGACTTAAAATTGATTAACAACAGCAGATAAGTTGGTTTAATCTTTTTGTTTTGAATTTTTTCCTGTAGTAATATTATTTAACAGATTAAATAACTTTAAGTTGTTTAGTTGGTTGTCATTGTGCATGTATAAAGCAAGTTTAAAGGGATAATCGCGAAAGACCTTTTGAGTCAGTAGATTATAAAAAATATTTCTTGATTTCAATGAACAGCTTTAAATAAATTGTGAATTTTTTATAAAAATAAAGACAAGGAAGAAATTTAATCATAACTTTTGACATGTGTTTTTTTTTTTTTTTTTTAATAGTAATTATTCTTTTCAGATCATAAGCACGCTTAAGTTACTTATATTTTTACAAGTGTATTAGGTTTGCAAATCATAAAAAAACTATTCATAAAATTAGATTTATACTTGACACCGAATATTTTAAGAGTATCAAACGTTGCATTTTTCGTTATAAAAAAAATTGTAAAGAAACATTCCTGTGAATATTAGTTGAAAATATTTGCAAAAAGTCATTTGAAGACCGCCGCAGAAAAATGCAACTCCGTTTTTTAATTAAACAACTAGGAAAAAAAAGTCAGTATTATTATCTAGTTTTTAAGTGACCATCCACTGAAATAGAGATTAGATTTTTCAAGTTTAAATGCAGGTTTGCTCAACATAACAAAAATGGGGAGCCATCGCTTTTCAGTTAACCACTTTAATTATTTTTGTCATGTTGTGGAATCAAATAAATATATTAGAAAACCGTGATCGAATATTTTTTGATCAAAGGACAAAAGTGATCGTTTTTCAGTTAACTAATTTGCTTATCTTTGTCATGCTGTAGAATCAAATAACGATAATCAACAACCGTGATCGAAGATTTTTTGGTCAAAGAAAGAAGAAGTACGAGATAATTGATTCTAAATTAGAATCAATTATCTCGTACTTCTTCTTTCTTTGACCAAAAAATCTTC
Organism: Hydra viridissima; assembly: GCF_058129835.1. Taxonomy (NCBI): domain Eukaryota; kingdom Metazoa; phylum Cnidaria; class Hydrozoa; order Anthoathecata; family Hydridae; genus Hydra; species Hydra viridissima. The sequence goes on along the minus strand of NW_028324304.1, from coordinate 4,135,987 downwards.
GATCACGGTTTTCGATTATCGTTATTTGATTCCAAAGCTTAGAACTTCACAATTCCAGCACCAGCTTAGAATTTTTAAGCTGTTTATATTTATCAAAATTAAAATGCATCTGTTTCAATCAATGTGAGCACGATTTTTTTTTAAAAAAACGTAATTTATATTTTGTCCTTCACAAACTCTTATTCAGGCCCAAAGGTAGGTTTTATCGTTATAATATGAATGTAAAAGAAAAGAAAAAAAACCAGTTGGTAAATATTTCTTTATAGCGCTGCATAATCAAGCATATTTTACCCTATAAATCATTCGTGTAACATTAGTTATATACAGGTAGATCCTAATTCAGATCAATAACTCTATACAATAAGGATTTAGTTTCAAAAAAATAAGAGAAAAAAAAGCCATTTAAGAATGTTAAAGTGTCACTATAATTGTGTTACTTTAATTCAATTCGATGGAATTCGAATCGTTTTTTTTTTTTTTTTTTTTTTTTTTTGTAATTATTAAAACTGAAATTTTAAAAAGTCTTTGGTTTGAGAAAACCAGATATGTTTAAACACAACTTCAAACCACAAAGTTTGAGAATCAGTCATTTTAGGCGACCAAACTTTCGCGAAGACATTTTGGCCTCATTCGTTAAAGATTATATTTCGGGAAAAAAAAAAAAAAAAAAAAGGGAAATTCTTATTTAAGAAATCTTTTTTCGTAGAAAAGTTGAATGAAAAAATTGTCCTAATTCTCATATTCGCAAAAGTTTGTTTTTGCGAATGTTTGTGCGCCTAAAGTACCTCTTTCACAGTATGCTTAATGTGGTTTAATTTGGTGGGTAGAGGCAAAATTACAGTTTGCTCTTCAACATACGAAAGATTGTAGAAGTTGCTGGCACTAAGAATCTTTGCAAAGCACACTATTTCGGCTGGCTCAGATAAGCACTTCATTCTCTTCATTGCGAGCTGTAAAATTTCCATCAGGTGATTGAATTTCTTTTATCTTAATATGATTAGCACTTGGGATAAAAGAGACAAAAAAAAGTGCAAACAGATAATTCTATGAAGTGTTGGTCGAGCAGCTGATAAAAAAAATAAAAGTAAAAAATCATTTCCGTAAACCACTCTTTTAATCTGAAAAGGGCTGAAGTTGTAGTAAGATCATGGTAGCGCTACCAACTGCCATATCAAAGCCACACCTGAAAATACCTGAGATTCACGGTTTGTTATAAAACGGTTGAAAACTTCACATTAACGAATCAGCCAAAAAGTTCGGAACATTAAAAAGATTTTTTTTACTATTTAAGAATTTTAGTTCCATTTTTAATCCAATTATCACTTAAAATTACAAATTGTAAAAAAATTTGAACAGCAAAAATTTATTTCACTGAAATATTGATTAGTTGATGTGTAAATCCAAATTATATTTTGAAAAAATATAATTTGGATTTACACATCAACTAATCAATATTTCAGAAAAATTTTTTTTGTAGAGCTGATCTTTTTGGCTGATTTTTGGCAAATTTTTTTTCGTAGAGCTGATCTTTTTGGCTGATTCCTAGCTGATAAGGTGATCAGAACTTTGTCGAAAATAGCCTTTTGTAATTCTGATAGTGCTTCATCATGCTCACATCCAGTTCAAGTACAGTTCTATAAATATCCTATCGTGATGATTCAAAGAGCCTCGAGAAGCCATATGTTTTGCTTCAGGAGAACAGAATACAAAAAATCCGAGATTTATCGCTTTTGTATACCAACCTACAAAATCATTACAATTTCTTGCATCTTGTGAAGTAATGGCAAAAGAAAACATCCCTTGTTGAAAACCTTATAACATCCTGATATCCACTGATAGCGCATGCACAAATAATAATTGTAACAGTACCTACTTTTCTTCTTTAAAGAAGTATAAGAGGCTTAAACTAATTTCAAAAGTTCAGTTGAGAGTACTATGGTAACCGAGGCCAGCAATAGTCTGGGCAGAGAAGTGAGATATTGACGAAGTTTTAAATCGCTTTTATTAGAAAGAAAAGAAATGAATAATCAAACAGAAAAAAATTTATACTCATCATTATTATAATGACGGGCATCATCATTATAACGATCAATTAAAGAGAATTAACTGATATGCAAATTAATAAAAATTTCTTACAAATTGAAGGTATTCATCCAAAAACAAATTCTGAACTTTGATATCCGAGCTAGAATTGTTGCTAGAATGAACTTCTGGATCCTTTGCTGTTAATGATTAAAAAAATAATAAAAAATACAAATCAAAATATTGTTGGAAATTCTTAACACCTTTACCAATTTAAATTTGATTTCTTATATTTAGCGTTTTTAATATTTAAGACTTAAAAAATAAAATGAAAATTGTATTATCTTGCAATTTTATAATGTAAAAACCATAAAAAAGAATGAAAAACTTTAATTACTATGTATTTTGTGCTTTATTAAGAAAAAAAGAAATACTCACTGCATTCAAAGTTGAATAATTCTCTTGAATCATTGGTTTGAATTGGTTTTTCCGCAGGTAAATCATTTGGTTTATTGAATAACTTTTTATCGAGAACTTTGGTATCACTTTCTACTTTTTGGCTTTTTTGTTGTAAACTCGACTTGGAGCGGGTCAGATATTGAACTTCAACCTCGGGTTTCATTTTTTTTTCATGTTCCTAGAATTATAAAGGAAATAATCTTACCATATATGTGTGTGTGTGTGTGTGTGTGTGTGTGTGTGTGTGTGTGCGTGCGCGCGCGCTTATATAATGGTAAGACTCTATTTTTTTTAAATCACCTTAAAAACATTTGGCAAGTTTTGATTGAAAAAAAGTCTAACGAAAACATTCAGTCGAAAAGTTACCTTTTCAAGAGCAGCTCTTCGATTATTTTTTTGATATACTAAATCAAGATATTGTTACTTTATTTAAAACATACAAAACAAAGTGATTCATTTTGCTTTTTTTTATTAATAAATGTAAAATGTTCACCATTTGTCCTACTCTTAACGTGCTTGGAAAATTTAAATACGCGCGTTGCATTTGTCCCTTTCAGCTCTCCTTTTCCTCGAAGCATTTTAATATCTGGCACAGAGTTAGCTGCACATCTAAAGTTTGCTTTCCACGTTTTATAGTTTGGCTCATCAATACCTAAAAAGAAAAGCAAACAACTTTAGGCTGAAAGTAATGCTCGTAATGAGGAATATAAATGTGCCTAAACGCGAAACGAAATCAAGTCGACTACGTATAAAATATCTCGAATAAAAAACACACGTAAAAAGTTTTATTTCGTGAAATATTTACGTAAGATACCTTTCAACAACATATGTAAATACGACCAAGGAATATTATACTACAACATTAACGCTCTTTAATTACTAACCTTCTCGATACTTCCCAGTATGGATTGCCCATTGCTTGAATAAAGATGCATCTTCGCTCTTCCAGTCTTGCCCAGAAGCGTGTTTCCAAGAAATCTGAAAAGTTCCTTCGCTTCGATTAATCCAACTTAAACCTTCTTGAACCAAATTAAATTAACAAAAAAAGTTTAAGGGTGTGATAAAAAAAGTTTAAAGGTGTGATAAAAAAAATTTAAGGGTGTGATAAAATATATTTACTAATTACTAATAGAACAACATTTATATTGTGAACAAATCTCGATTATAAAATCATGCATCAGTATAATATAATGTAAGCAACAAATTTAAAATCAGAAGCGACAAATGCCAACCTTTATACTTTCCACTGTCAAGTTGGGCTTCCAACCAGGCTCTCATTCCAAGTCTTGTAGGTCCCATAGTCTAAATAAAGCATGCTTTAAATGTTCGTGCTCAATTATCTTCTGAATGTTTTTTCTAATTTCTTTAATTAATTTAAGTGTTAAATTGGAAAATTTATAAACAACAGTAAAGGCTGGTTTTCAGTCATGACAGTTTTCCGTGGAGAGAATTTTTTTTTTTGTTTATTTTTTCAGAAGAATTTACATTCTGGGAAACTACATGTTGCGCAACTCTAATCAGAAAATTTTTCTGTCTGCAGAAAAATGTCCTGACTGGAAAGCGGCCGTGATGTAGACAACAAAGCATTATTTCTTAAGCGCAGTTCAAGATTTACTGAAGTGAGTTTCGCAAACAATTTAAGACGTGCGATAGATCACGACAAAAAAGAAGTTTATGAGTTTAAGTTGCGTCCGATAGACTTTTAGTTTTCTTGTTTTTAAACAACTTTCGGCATATTTCATCTTATCTCTCTAAAATAACATAGTACTTGCAGACAATAAATATTTATAAAAAAATATATTGTTTATACAAGCCACGCACACATCGCTAACAAGCAACATTTTTTTGTTGAGATATTAAAAGATTTTATTTCAATTGTAAACCTTTTTGATCCAGCAGAATTTTTTTTTTTTCTTTAGATAATTTTAACTTTGTTAGGAAAAGAATTCCTTTTTGACTTCATCCAATGAAAAACCGATAAAATTGGTTGAAAATGAAGGTCTTACTTTTCTCTCTCTGCTAAGATTTAGAAGCCAATTTATTTTATTTATATTGGTATAATAGAGTTAACAAATGGACGAATTATAAAAATTAAAAAGCGTGATGCGAATCGTAGGTTTTTTGAAGTTAAGTAATCGGGTCAAGTAAAAATCCTAGAAAATCTAAAGAAAGGTGACAGTAACCCAGAGAGAGATGAGTTATTAGCAGTTGGGGAAAGCGTGACAAGAGTAATTTTATTAAAAAATACAATGAAATATTGCAAGATAAAAAGACATATATATATAGATATATATATATATATATATATATATATATATATATATATATATATATATATATATATATATATATATATATATATATATATATATATATATATATATATATAATAGCCTCATATTTAACCTAATATGATTTTTAATTATAACAAAATGAGTTTTCTACTCTTTGTAAAAGGAAGAAAATCATACCTCTAAAAAATTATCTTGTGAAACTTTGTGAAAATAAAGGCGCCGGCAAGTGTCTGTTTATAGATTGCTTAGTCGTTCTACAATTAATTTGTTGATAGAATGCTTAGGCTTTTTACTATTAACTTGCTATCGAAACTAAACAGTTTCTATTCTCCACCAGAAAGATTTTATTTTAGAACTATGGATAGTTACAGAGTTCTTTTTAATTTTTATTTTTTAAATTTCATAATTTAAACGAAACTAAATATTGAGGTTTTTTTTTTAATGAAATTGTAAAATGAAGTTTAACGAAAAAAAAACTTTTAACTTGAAAGATTCAACAACGATGACGGTGGAGAGAGCTGAGTTCCATAAAAGAGGTTCTTAGAAAGATTAAAAGTGATAACTTCTAAGAACTTTCAACAGTTTATCTACGCAATGTGATAAAATCACATGGCTTTAACTTTTTAGTTTTAAAGAACTATATTTGATTTTAATAACAATTATTTTCCCAAATTTACTATTTTAGTTTTTTAAATAATAAATAAGCTCTAATCGTGATCCCAACTATTTAACGATTCAACAGTCAATACAGATTTCGAATTACCGATGCACATTTTGACGATTTCCTGCTGATGGGAATATCAACCTACAAAAGGATTATTACTAACCCACTGATACTTAGCACCAACATTCACATTAATACTAACGAATTTGATTTGTAATGATTTTTAAAAAAATGGATTTTAGGATATTTATATTAAGGTAATGTATATTGAGTTATATCATTTTATGCATTATTTCAAATATATATTCAAACTTAAAATTTGTGTTAAAAAGTAAAATGAGGCTGTCGTATCGCCACTAGTTCTAAAAATTTGGGTTCCTTTAACTTAAAACTATAACATAAAATTTGGTGACGCTCTAAATTAAAAGAGCGAACTTCGAAAAAGTTCCTAGAAAATCTTAAAAAAATTCCAAGAAAAAAAAAAAAAGCTTTTTTTTTAAAATTACATTTAAAAATACTTAGAGTTGAAATTTTTTCAGTCAAACTATTTTAGAATGATCGGGGCTTTGGAAGGTGTTTTTTTATGTTAAAAAATAAGGAGTAAAAGTGGGGCATTTAGGTTTCGACATTAACAAGCTATAGACACATACTTTGTTTATTTGATTTTACTCTTGTTTACGAGTTAACTTGAGCCAAAACGGGGAAATCTAATTGGCGCCAGTCTTTTTTTTTTCGCCGATAAATACTTAGAAAACTTTAAATTTAAAATTTTGCGACGATACTGAGTTGATTTTAATCAATCTAATTACGTGTCGTAGATAATTTTTCGCGTTTTAAAGTTTTTACTGCTATAAGTACATTATTACTAGACAATAAATTCCAGTATGAAAATAGCAATACAATTTATAAATGAAGTTTTAAAGCCTTCTGTGGCGCTAATAATTTCAGAATAACAAAATTTCTCAAATGCTGGAATTAGCCATTTTTAAATGGGGCAGATTATGGTTTGAGCCATTTTGTTTTATGTAAAAAAACCTCTCTATTTTCAGTTTATAAAGAGCAATTAATGTATTAATAAATAATTCGTGTTAAGAATGATAACTCTATTTTTCTGTGACTTAGATAGAGTTAAATTCGAGCTCAAAGAGAGTAATACTAAGATCATCAAAATTCAACAAACACAACAAAAGATTACTGCATAACTTAAATTCACTACGCGTTTACTTTATAAAAATCAGTGGAGAAAAGTGAAATAAACACTGGGCAATCGTGCAGTTGGATTAATGGTTAACAAAATTAAAAAATGCAATAAACAAAATGAATAATGCTAAGGCGCTGTTTTTAATTGTCATCGATTAAATCTTTTTAAAAAAATTATTTAAACCATTTTGGTCATTTTAAAGTGTTTTTAATATGTCATAATAACCAAAATATAATATATAATAATAACCAAAATGATCATTTTCAAAATCGTTTTCAGCATTTTATTTCATTACATATCTGTGTATTTAATGAGTTAGAAACAATAATAATAAAAAATATATATATATACACATTTCCCACATATATTTCAACATAAAAACATTTTTCGAAATAAAACATACAAAAGAATGATTTGGGATTCTTTCATTTTTTTGAATGTTTGTTTTTTAGGCTGTGCAGAAGAATTGTCTGAAAAGATTTGAAACTCGCCCTTTTCTTAGCTTGTTTTTTTGGTTTCTTGATTTGGCCTTAAAAGTGATTCACTAGGGCAAGGTTCTGAATTAGAGAGTCCATCTTAGCTATCCTGTGGTACACCAATTTTGTTAAGGTACCATTTTTCTTTAACAAGTGGATTGAGGTTTTCATAGTTTTTACTAATGAAAACGACCTTCTCTGCTGTTTCTGGCATTAAGCTATGTCTATGTTTGGTAAAAATTTGGCCTGCTGCAGAAAAAGCTCATTCAGATGGAGCTGAAATGAAGAAAAAACTAAAACAATGTGGTAAAAATTATGATTCATTTATAGAAAAAGAATATCAATGGCTTCAAGAAAATCTTTTGAACAATAAAAGAAAACACTTTGATTCTGGAAAATACCATTAACAATGGGTGGTCCTTGGATATCGAAGCAAAAGAGAAAAAATAAAAGAACTAGGTGCTGAACATTATTGCTCTAACTTTAGTCTCTACAAAAATTACGTTTTTTAAAAAAAGTCAAATGTTTTACAGAAAATTCAAAAAAGTTAAAGACACATTGGATAAAATCTTTCCTTTAAATATGAGTGTAAGGCAAGCTCTTGATTTAAAAGTGAATACTGAACTCAGCGATAAACAATATTAAATGATCAAAAACTTAGCCCTTAGACATATTTATCCCTTTCTTGCACGATATTTTAGTGGGAAAGTTAAATACTAAAATCCTAAAAATATTTTTTTGCAAATATTAAGTAGAGTAATGTTCCAAGATGTTGTGTATTGGCTTGAAAATTCTAAAATTTTAATCAATTTTATTTTTTTACGCGTGCACCCGAACCTTACTCGTGCGTGAACGCGTTTGCGCGCAATATACGCGTAAAAGGTACGTGTAAAAAATAATTTTGTTAATAAAAATTTTAATTCTTTGACCCAAAAAACTATTATTTTCAAATATAATATGTTTATTTACAATTTCTATCGGGTTTTATTGAGATTTTGCCGGTTTTTGATAATCCTGAGTCATTGTGCACCATGTTTTGAGAAAGTTTTAGCGTAAAAACGAGACTTAAATTTCTAATTGACCAACACATCTAAATTAACTTTGATATATTAAAAGAAAAATTAAAAGAAAAAGGGCATGTGAATTACTTGTATTACCTGATACTACTTTGGCTTTCTTTATAATACGCATATTTTTTAGTTTGTTTAAGATCTTCAAGTCCAAATCTCACAAAACATCAATGAACAATGAAAATAATTTTTTTAAATCTTACCTTCATATTTTGAAAAAAAATTTCCATATAAGAGATGGCATTGTGCTATTGTTTTTTTTAATCAGATGCTAACCAATTAAAAAATTTGTAAAAGTTAAATTAGAATCATTAAATTGTAGCCTTATGAGCAGCTTTTAAAAGAAGTTACTTTCACAATTACATGCATCGTTTGATTTAGCAAAATGTTGCACTACTTATCTCAAAATACTTTGGACCAAGGTTCAAAGTCGTTATGCACACTGACGACGAGCTTATTGTGAAAAACATATCTAATTGAAATATCAGTTGATTTTAAGCTATGCGAAACCAGTCCTTATGTAAATTCTGTAAATGACAACAACATTGAAAACTTACCAACAAATTTACTTGACGTTGTTTTTAATCAAGTTAAGTGAAAAAAATCTGTAAAACAGAATTTCCCAACAAAATTCTGTAAAAAGTTGCATTGAAGATTGGATTGTTAAGGAAATGGGTACCAATGGTTATTCGCAAGCCATAAATAGTGTTAATTGCCCACAAATATACGAAAAAAAATTTCCTGTCCTTTCGCAGGAACCCTAATTAGTACTAGCTATGCAATGAAATGTAATAAACTATTCACATTATTCTCTATCTAACCACAATGATGAAACCTTGATTTTGGCGCAAAAAAGTAAATACATCTTATTCTAACTTCTTTTAATTCTGTCAAGCTACGATGTTTTATTTCGTTTTTACTTTCTTTTTAAGGTGGTCCACCCCAATTTAAATGTATAATGTGCGTAATCTAAACGCAAGATAGATTATTTTGTGATGACAAGATAAAAAAAACTTTAAAATACCTTTTAAGATTCGAGATTCGACTCGCGAATACTTAGGTGATTTAATTCAAGATTCGATTCGATGTATAAAAAAACTGTACACCGACTAAACGCAGTTTTTACCAAAAGAGGGACAGCAGTGGACAAAACTACCAAAAATCAAGGTTTAGTCTTTTTAACCAAAAACTTTGAAATACTCTTGGAAAAACAAAATAACATTTCTGTAGCACTTATAAAAAAAGAACACACGAAAAGGAAAATAACAATACTATAAAAGGCTAAAAAAATTAGATTTCAGTATTCAAACAGGATGGGTATTTTGAATTCTAGAGCGAGGAAAAAATGAATAGAAAAAGATCCGGAACATTTTGTTGTGATACATCGAATCTGTAAATCGGGGTTTTGTTTTTCCAATTGTTTTTTGGGTGGCGTTGTTTTTTCGACACCCGGATTTGTTTTTACAAATATTAGCGGATTGGGTAAAAAATTTTACGTCCACTCGTTTTAAATTAAGTCGAATATAAAATAATTTGATTATTTAGACAGTCATATTTTTTGAAAAAAATTTGGTTTTGTTTCGACCCATTAATCTACTTCGAAATAGTCCTATGCGATTAAGTCTATTTAACTAATTTTTCGAGAGCAACAAATTTGTATATGAATTTTATATTTAAGTACAAATTTGTTTACTTGTTCACCAAAAACCTTTCTGTTTTAACGTACAAAAAAAAACGTACCAAACATTCTATTTTAAAAAAATTAAACGCACTTTCAAAATGTACAAAACATTTTATCTTAGAAAATTTCACGAAATGTGATTTTTCTAAAGACGTATACAGAAGGTATTATTCATCACTAACGAGCAGTGTTATTCTAGTTTTAAAAATCTTTTTAGTTTTAGTTTTTATTTCGTTTTTATTAAATTTTTTAGTTTCAGTTTTAGTTTTCGTTTTAGAACTCATTTTAGTTTTAGTTTTTATTTCGTTTTTGTTTATTCTTTTTAGTTCTAGTTTTAGTTTTAGTTTTTAAAATCATTTTAGTTTTAATTTTCGTTTTTATTGAAATTTTTTAGTTTTAGTTTAGTTTTAGTTTTAAAAAACCAATTTTGCTTCAGCTTTCGTTTTTAAAACTTTTCAGTATTGTTTTTTTAAACATTTTATGTTCGCTCTTTTTTGATCAATGTAATTTTATATAAGCTAGCCTATATTTTGTAATGTGTGTAAGTTAGTGTAAGAGTTTAGATATACTTAACAAAGTTACTTAACAACATCATTGATAATCATTGCTCAAAATTTTATATTAAAATCGTATTCGATAATCGAAAGTGGATATAAAAATCTTTAAAAGAGAATGTACAATACCCCCCTAAAACTTTAAGCAATAAAATATAATTGTAGTATAAAATAAATATTGTTGGAATTAGATTTATGATGTATAAACTATAAGACTTAGACATAATGTTGGTTACAATAATGTTTCACAATAAAATTTTCACAGAAATGGTTAACTATTCTTTATTTGTAACATAATTTATTGAAATAAAACATTAGTCTTGACATAATATACGGTCCTGCCTAGAGTGCCTGTGAAGCATACATGAGCTAAATAGGGTACATGATTAATCTTACAAATAATGGATTTTTATTACTTAGATTAAGAAATTAGATTATTGTTAAACTTGAGAAAAACTCTTGTTTCCAATGATGTTGACATTCTGTTTCTTTTGTCCACTGTTAGATCTCCGCAAAGCGAAAATATTCTCTCAACGTATGCTTCACTGGCAGGAGCTGACATTAAGTCAAGTGCTAGTGGTGCTAATATAGGATAAGTCGTTTTGCGTTCAATCCAAAAGTTGATAGCACCAAGATCGCTTTTATATTTATTGCAAATAGTTGAACTATGAATTTCCATTTGATAACGCAACAGTTCTGTTTTGCAAGCTGCTTGCATAGTATGTACAGTTGATTCTCGGCTGGTGGATGAATTTTGTCTACAAAGATTGTACAAATAACAAAATAAATAGATTGCAGTAGGCTAGCTGTTCAGTCATAGAATACAGGTAGTACATCGTAAATTTGTAATATGTACATATAATTCTTCTAATATTCTTATTTTGCTATATATGTAAACAAATGTATTAATGTTATTAAAACACTTAATTATTTATTGATTTTAAAATTTCAACTAATAATCAACAGCTAAAAAATAGAATATTATTATAAATGCATAGCCTCTGTCATTTAATTATGTCTACTTTTAGAAAATCTTTACTATCTAGTAATTACCTATTATCATTGACTCTAACGATGTTTATTTTACCAATCAAGTACTTAAACAGCTTAGGAGGTGGCTCAGATAGCAAGTCAGATGTGGGCCTAGTGGCATTGGCACCAGTTGAAGTTGAAGCAATAGCCCCCATATCCAATTGGTCATTTTGAACTTCTGGTAAATGATAGCTATCAGCTGGAGTGTGAGCATAATCAATCCTACTACTGCCTTCATGCTCAGCTTGTTTTTCTGGGCCTGGCTGAACCTGATATTGATCACAATTGTATGGTAAAAGAGTAATCTAAAAAAAATCACGACTACGCTGACATGACAGTTGCAAACAGTTAAACATTATTTTATATAAATACATAACAAATATATACAATACCATAATTAGATCTATAAAAATATATTCTTTATTCAGTTAGACAGTAACACAATATACTCTGCTGATCAGTGACTTCAACTTTTTGTTGTTTATTGACTCACCATAAGTATAAAAGATTGCATACTGTTGATTTGTAAGAACTTTATTGATAATAATAAATATGTGATATGAATAAATAAATGAATAAAGGGATTGGAGCAAAATCTGTTGAATTTAATTGTATTAGTACAATAGCAAATAGCAATTTGAGAAATCCAAATTTTCAGGTACATACTATATAATTAATTAAGTATAGCATTTTTATTGATAAATTATAAAGTAAGTGATAAAAAACAAATTAAACATTTGGTTTATAGGACCTGATGCACTATAAATCTTCTAGCTGCAGCCAACAAATTTTCTTTACCAGGTAGTAGTAACACAGCAGGTAATGTTGGATCTAATAATGTAGCTGATGCTATCAGGATTAAAATTTTGTGTTTTAGGATCCATAATATAACAGCAAAACGTGTTCGTAAAGATTTCAACATGTTGACAAATAACTGCTTATACCTTGTTACATGTTCTAAGTGAGTTTCTAAATCCATAATTGCAGGAACTATGCTTGACAATGCCATACAATTAGCTTGCAGAATGTTCGTGTAAACTGCGAAGGGTTCCAAAATCTTACAAATAGCATCAATGGTAGACCATTCGCTTGCCAACAAACTAACAATTCCTTCTTCATCTAAAATTTCATTTATTGTTGATTTAAGTTCTAACAATCGGTTTAACATTAGTAAAGAACTATTCCAGCGTGTTGGACAACTTGTAATCAACACTTTTTTAGTTTTGTTTAGTAGTTTCTGAACAATACTTGATGACTTTTTAACTTTCTTCACAAGTGCTTGAGCTTTTGTCATTACTCCGTTATATGCTGGCTGTTTATCAACCTCTTTCATCACAAGCTGCAATTAATGTGACAGGCAGGCCATTCTATTATATGTTATTGAATCAAGTATATTTGTAACTGGATCATTTTCTATTTCGTCATGTTCTTGTTGCTCTTCATTTGAGTCACTTTCATCATCATCTTCATTAAGTTCACTTGTGGCTTCATCTACTTGTGCTGTAAATTCTGTAGTCTCACTATTGTTTTCTTCGTCTTCTTCTTCTTTACCCTTAGTATCAGCAGCTGCGTTCATAAGCTTTAGAGCCTTCACCATATTAGATCCATTATCACTGATTATCAATAAAACTTTCTCAGCAGGTATTAACCAATTTTCGAGTGTACGCGTAAGACATTCTGCTACCATTTCTCCTGTATGTGGATGTTGTATTGCATGTAAAGCAAGAAAAGCATGCACTGGCATTTGTTTTGTCTCAGAAAAGAAACATCTGGATATGCCCAAAAATGATGCCATTAAAGCTTTTTTTGTCCAAATATCTAAACATATTGTAATTTTTCTTGTTTCATTGATAAGTTTCATTACAATCTCTGATCCTAATTTCTTTTTCTGTGTTAGTAATTGCATAACTTTTTTTGCACCTGGGCATTTAAATTATGGCTGAAACTCTTTCAATAAGTCAATAAAAGCCGGATCACTGGCTCTCGATACTGGATCCATGCAACAAGAAAAATATTTTGTTACTGCTGCTTGTAACCGCTGTTGATTGGTATTGCTTGCTGTCCATTGCTTTTCATTATAAAACTTGTTCAATTTTGTTTGAATTTTAGTAACTGATGCCAAAGATTCAGATGCAGACTTACCGACAGTTACAACTTTTTTCTTGCAAGATTCTGGTTTTCGTTTATCATCTTTTACTTCAAAGTCTTTATATACTTCCTTATGTTTTGCTTTTAAATGTGTTTTCAAGTTGGAAGGATTTTGGCCTTCTAATTTAACACTGCAAACTGTGTTATTTGATATTTGCACGCGGCAAATTGATTTACCCATCGACTCGTCATAATTAGGGATTGCAATCCCGCACACTTTTCAATCCCGCGGGATCCGCGCGGATTTTTTTAATTTTTGTGCGGATCCCGCGTGATCCCGCGCGGGATTTGTAGGTTTCTTATGCACATTATAAAAGGCAAAATGACAATTGTATTTTTCTTTCAAGTATTTTAGAAAAAATATACTCAACTTATTAGATTGATAAGATAAGGTAAATAAAGCCAAAAAACGCAATTCATTTGTAAATCAATATAATTCTTAACATTTAATGAACAAAAAGATAAGCCAAAGTACATAGAACATCTTTTAGCTTTACGTAGAACTATTAGCTTTATTTGTTTTTTTAAATATCAAATTGAGAAAATGATTGTAAGAAATGGGCTCTTAAGAAACAGACCCTACTTAAAGTATCATCACTTAATCTACTCCTCAAAGGACTGCATATGTAACCAGCAGCTGAAAAAGCTTGCTCGGCCTCTACGCTTATTGGTGGTATGGTCATCAAGTAACTATGCGCTATATCTAGAAACGTGCCTCTTACTCCATTACTTTTATAGGCAGACATTTCCGGCTTCAATAATTTATCAAAGTCTAAAGAATCTAAATTTGGTCTCTCCTTTACATTTTCTGTCCAGCTGTTCTTGTCTTTCTGTGCTTGATTTTCCAATTCTTTTTTCAGCGATAGAATTGTAGGAATAAGTATTTGGGAATTGTTAATAAAATCTACAGCTTCTTTTTCTTCGAGTTCATTTTCTTCGTCGGATTTTTTAAGTAAACTAGTAGTCCATTTAAATTCTTATTACGAAGTTGTGTAAACCTCTCACGAAGTGCCGCGGCTAAATCTTTGCTCAAAAGTGATGATTGCTTTCGCAATTTATTTAGCATAAATTGAAAAGTTGTTTCCACCGTGACAAGGTTCGATTCTCTTCTGCATTAAAGTTCGAGACCAAGTTTTAGTGGTGCCAGGCAAATAATTAAGTCATTGATTTGGGACCACTCTTCTTGGGTGAAACGAATCTCTGACCCAACATTAATTAAGGCTTTTTCAATACACACTTTTAGTCTATGAAATCTTTCTAACATATCGAACATAACTGTCCCACCTAGTGTTACAATCAAGAATCAACTGAAGCTTTTTCCCGTGTTCTTGTAGGATATCTTTCTGTAAATATTTCCTTTTTGACAGGAGAGTTTTTAAATATTTTTACAACCTTTCTCACTTTTTTCATGAGATCTTTGTAATTGCTAACCAATTCAGCTGATGCTCGGTCTAAAATCATCCTCAGTTTTACCACATTCATCTTCTTCTTCACAATTTTCATACGTAGTAAACGATTCTTCGACTTCTTCGCTGTTTTTCTTGTATAAGATATCAATAACTTCAAGTTGTATTCCATGAGCATAACATAGCTGTTGATAGCAAGACATCATTTTACCGACTTTTACCATCACACTTGCTCTATCAGTGGTCATGGCAATAATGTCTTCTTGGAGGTCAATATCGAAGCTATTTAGCCTTTCTGAAACTAACTTGACGCAATATTCTGCATTACACGATCCATGGATTCGAATCAATCCAAGATTAAAGTGTTTCGCCTCTATATGTACATTTAAGTTTAAGTATCTCTGACTATTTTGTGATGCCCATTCGTCAAACGTTATCTAAAACTTTTGATTTTGCTTTTTTAGTGATGTGAGTTTTTGCATTATATCGGTTTTTACAGAATCTGAGAATTTAACTACCATCAATCTTATAGTATTAGGTGAAGTAGGGAGCCGGAAACCACTCTTTGAAAATAAGTACCGTAAATCTGAAGATGTGCAAAAACTATTAAATGTAAAGCCATCTTTTGCAACCATGCGCGATACCATTTTTTTCCATAGAAATTTCCTTTACGAAAAACGTGTCAATTGTTCTGACTTTTTTCGATGGAATTACTTCTTCGTCTTCGCAGTCGATGTATATTTTAGGCTCTAGTTCAACTGATTCATGCTGTTTTGAAGTTGAAGCTCCGTCTTGTTGTAAAACGTTTGATTTTAAATCGGTGCCACGTTTAGTTTTTAAATGGATTAATAACCCTTTAGTTGATCTTTGATTAATTTTTAAAATAGCCGAACATAACATGCACTTCGCATTTTCTTCATTATCACTTTTTTTAAAATAACTCCATATAGTTTTAATTTGCGACATGCTTAGTACTTTTGTTTTAAAATCTTGATGTAAATAATTTTTAAAGACTTTTTAAAAAGTAGTTTTTAAAAGTATATTTTTTACAATTATACACGCACGTTTTCAATTTCACGTTTTCAACATACTCATTAACAAAAATTTGAACATACTCATTAGCGAAAATTTCAACATAATCATTAATTAAACAAAAAAAAATTTGAACGAGTTCGACTAATGTTTTGCTAAATAATTGCTTATTTTTGAATGATTTTTTTATATTTATAGCTAAGAAAAATATTTTAATAGCTGAAGATAAATTTTTAAATTGATTTGTTTCACAAATACAATAAACACTTTTAATTTGATATCTTTTTTGTCTTTTTTGTTTAAAAGAATTGACCTTTTTTGTTTAAAAGCAATTGTTTCAAAATCCCGCAAATCCCGCGGATCCCGCAGTAGTTTTTGCGGGATCTTGCATGCGCTAAATTAATGCGGGATCCCGCGGGATTGCGGGATCCCGCAATGCGGGATTGCAATCCCTAAGTCATAATCGATATAGTCCCAAATAATGCTTTCTTTGTGACGCCCAGATTATTGTAGCATTTTAAAAATAATTAGTTTACTCAACTACTGTTTAAAACTTAAGTTTTAATACCGTTACCGTGGAAAAGTGTTTACATTTTTATCGTTACCGTGTTATTACCGTGGAATTAATACCATAACTGCGGTAATTACCGCGGGAAAAACACTATTACGGTTCCTCTGTCACTGTCTATTGGACACATATAATACCTGGTAATTAACTTGTGAAGAGTAACATTGTTAGAGGGGAGAATGAAAGGCAAAAAATACCCAGGACGGCCTCGAATGCAGATGTTGGATTGCATCCTTATGAACGCAAGTTATGAAGTAATTAAGAAAAGAGTTGGAGACAGAAAAAAATGGAGACAATGAAGTAAAGGACATGCCTTTCGGCGGAGAACTGCATGAATAAATAAGCTATATGGCGCCTTTATAGTCTTTATACAGTTATACTTTATTAATATTTGTTATAACGCAATTATTGACGTGAAGAGCCGGTGCGGCTGCACTGCATGACTTTGCAGAGTTCTTCACTATTAAAAAACGCGCGCGCGTGAAGCTGTATCGCAGTATAGTATGCTGTAGTTATATCAGCAATAGTGATCTCACAAGCATCAGATCTCATTACAGCGCCTGCGTCTGATCGAGTATTTAGCATATACGTAAGGTCCCTGGAATCGTAAACGGTGCGTGATTTGACCATTGACGGCTGGAAATGAAAACCGCACCTTTGTCATTCTCGTTTTCATAAGTCTTTCGTTTTAGTTTTTATTTCGTTTTTTATAAAATCTTTTTAGTTTTAGTTTAGTTTTAGTTTTCAAATTTATTTTCGTTTTAGTTTTAGTTTAGTTTTCATTAAAAAAATTTTTTTTCGTTTTAGTTTTAGAAAAACAGTTCGTTAACGACACTTTTTCGCTTTCGTTTTCGTTAACGAGAATAACACTGCTAACGAGAAAACCTAATTTGGTCCACTTACGATTTGTTAAGCATTAGAAGGAAATGAACTTAACAACGAATTGTTTAAAAGGCGTTAAATTATTGAAACAGGTTAGTCGGATATTATACTTAAAACCAGGGCTGTGGAGTCGGAGCTCATTTGGGCTGGAGTCGGAGTCGGAAAAATTGTAACGACTCCGAATCCGGTTTAAAAAAAAATCTTTCAAAGTTTCATAATTCTCATAAGGATTTTATAGATGTTACGAAACTACAAGTCCCAGGATGCTCTGAAAGCTGTAGGATATCC
Source organism: Hydra viridissima (assembly GCF_058129835.1). Classification (NCBI taxonomy): domain Eukaryota; kingdom Metazoa; phylum Cnidaria; class Hydrozoa; order Anthoathecata; family Hydridae; genus Hydra; species Hydra viridissima. Next base: position 4,118,210 of record NW_028324304.1, on the reverse strand, counting down.
AGACACAATGGGAATTGTATTTTGCAACAACTGGAGGACAAGGAGTTTGACATGTTATTTTTAGGCCTTTAAAACAGTGATAAGCAATAGAGTATTTTGCTGCTTATCACTGAGAATCATATATCACCTCCCTTGCGCTCTCCTCTACCTTCCCTTAAACTATATAAATTCATGATCCCCTAACTCCCGACTTAAATTGTCTGGCACTGTGCTACATATTTTTAGTAGAAAGCTAGGCGTGCCACCACCAAGCACCAAAGAGTTGCTCCACAAACAGAAAGACTGTAAGTATTCAATTAACTTTGTTTTTCTGGAGAGAGAGAATATTAGAAAATTAGTGATTGAAGAAGCTGTTAAACAAAAAGAAGAACTTAATGAATGTCTCAAGGGACGCTTTGTGTTTCTTAACAGAGTGAACTATTTTGCAATCAATGTTTAATTCTTTTTTTGAAAAAAATGAAGCAGTTACCAAGACATTGGCAGTAAAAGCCGCCAAAACTAATCACACCAGCAAATTTCTCCAGGTCTTAGTTTAAAAGATTCTTAAAGAATATGAACTTAAAGAAGAACAAGTTCTTTCATGTTTGAAATATTGTCCAACTGACAATATTTCAAACATGAAAGTTGTTTGTTTTACTGCAGTTATTTGTTGTTACAAACAAATAACTGTAGTAAAACAAACAACTATTTGTTGTTACATATTGGTTACTTATGAAGGAGTCGGAGTCGGGAGTCGGAGTCGGTCCATGATAAAATCCAGGAGTCGGAGTCGGAACAGCAGCTTACCGACTCCACAGCCCTGCTTAAAACACAACTTAAGATTAAGAATGGATCTAAACGAAACCAAACTGGTTTTAGATGAACTAAAACCAGTATTGTTATTGTAAGAGATGGGACAGTAGAGACGCGTGAGCGAGTTATCAAATATGTTCACATACTTTCTACTTCATAATCTTTTACCAAAATTCTTAAAAATACTTCAGAACTTTTGTGCCAATTTGATGCCAATGAAAAAAAAAATCTTTTAAATAACGACAATCTAATTATTTTATGATTATGGCGATAAACATTTTAAAAGTGACCTAGAAAGAACAAAAACTATATAAAAAAAGATTAAATCACATTATTTAGCTATGCTTAGCTTCTTCAGTAAGAAAATACATGGCATCAACTTCTGCAGGAATGGTTGCACATGCTGATTGAGGTGGTAGCTAAAAACATTTCAAATATCATTTTTAGTCAAATCGAAAAAAAATATCAAGAACGATACCAAAACAAAAAAAAAATTTTCGTGGAGCACTTACATGAGCACATACATCATCTGCGTCTTTCTGACTGATTTTATAAGGAGAATTCTCTAAAGTCACATTTTCACTAGAAGGAAAAAAATTTATTCGATATTAAAAAAAAAATTCAAAAAAGTATCACTGACTCCCTTTTTCAAAATTAAGCAAATCACTAACCATGCAAGTTTTGTTACGTTCTCGATTTTCTTTGTAACCAATTGTTCCCATCTATCGTGTGTTTGTAGTACGACTTCGGTAGCAAATTCTTTATGTTTTGCCTCACCGTTGAAAGCAAACTTATTTGGTGGGTCTCCACCTGGCATTTTGTATATTTTGAACCACTCCACTGTTGCCTGTTAAAATACCAAATGATTTGAAAAGTAATTGAAAACTTTCTTATTACAAGATTTTTTTATTTCATAGAAACAAAAAAAATTCCCGAGAAAAATCAGTTCGTTTACAAGTTTTACTCGACTGTTCTCTCCAAATTGACCGCCAGTTTAAAACTTTTCCCACTCTTGATTTTTTCACATTTAATCATATTCATTAGTAAACACAATTTATGTTGTCAATAAATACATACATACATACATACATACATACATACATACATACATACATACATACATACATACATACATACATACATACATACATACATACATACTTTGTACACGAAAGTTAATAAATTAATCAAAAGTATTAAAAAAAAGTTGGTTTCCTTCTGGACAAAACAAGTGCAACTCGACAAAATATTGACCAAGCTGTATTTCGCTATCAATATTTCGTGGCGAATCCTTTGTTGTCGATCACAGCCTTGCATCTTCGAGGCATAGATTCGATCAGGTGATCAATGAAACTTTGTGGAATCGCTGCCCAGGCCTTTTGGATTTGTTCAAACAGTTGATCCTTATTACGAACACCTTCACGATTAATTCTGCGGTTGACGATCTCCCACAGGTTCTCGATAGGGTTGAGATCCGGAGATTGAGGCGGCCAATCCATCATCGATAGGTGGTTGTCTTGAAACCACTGCTGGACTACTTTTGCAGTGTGTTTCGGATCGTTGTTTTGCTGAAAAACCCATTTTATTGGCATATCCCATTCAGCATGAGGTAACAACATCTTTCAGGATATTTTTAGACATGAAAAGGTCCATTATTCCATCGTTTCGATGTATTGGACCTAGACCGTTAGCAGAAAAACACCCCCAGACCATTACATTGCCTCCACCATGCTTCACGGTCTTATGGCAGTAACGTAAATCGAGGCGTTTTCCGGCCGGTCGACGTACACGGCAAATGCCATCGCTCCCAATGATGTTGAACTTCGATTCATCACTGAACAGGACAGTTCACCATTTCTGCACATTCCAGTCAATATGAGATGTAGCAAACAGGAGTCTTTTCTTCTGGTTTTTTAGTGAAATCAGCGGTTTCTTTGCAAGGCGTCGAGAAAACAATCCGGCTTCAACAGCACGTCGTCTGATTGTTCGGTCCGATACAGGCAGCTCTAATTGCTTTTGTATCTCGACTGATGATATCCAGGGATCCTTCTTGACGGATCTGACGATCATAGAATCCTCTCTCCAGAAGTGGTGGAATGCGGTCTTCCACCTTTGTTATCTGCTGCCAACTTCCCCGTAGAACGATATTTGGAACAGTCTTGATACGGTCCATTTTTTCACACGATATTTATCACAAATACTTTTTTGTGACATTCCACTAACGTAATCGCCAATAATTTTCTTTCTTAGTTCCAATCCAAGACTGGATGGTTGTTCTGGATGGTTGTTCTGGATGCTTCTAAATGTTTCTGGATATTTCTGGATGCTACTGGATGGTTCTTCTGGAAACTTCTGGAAGCTTCTGCATGCTTCTGGAAACTTCCTTTAATTATTAAAAAACTTCCGTGACGTTGACACGGACCAGATTTAAGAAAATGAAACAAACCAAAAAAGTTGCACTTGTTTTGTCCGCTGCAAAATGGCACTTGTCAACGAAATTCTGCCTGTGTGCTGTCACCTGTCAGCTGATTGCTCATATCATGGCATGCTATGACTCCAGACTCCTAAACTGTTTGCTGTGGTAGTATAGTTCGTTTCGTTTTTAAGACATGTAAAATTAGGAACACTTTTTAGCATTGTTCGATGTTGGTTGCAAATGTTTTGTCCAATACTGTATGTATGTATGTATGTATGTATGTATGTATGTATGTATGTATGTATGTATGTATGTATGTATGTATGTATGTATGTATGTATGTATGTAATATCTAGCCGGCTGGAAAGATATGCTGTTTCACTTTTGTTTAGACTAAGTAAGTCTCTTTTGCACTTGAAACACTTCAAGATTAAAATCAAAGTTTGGCCCAATTATATTTTTGAATTATTTCATACACTGAGGGTGTTATGTTGTTAGGAATTTCGATCTGATTCCTTTATTTATCACGCAAACTGCTTAAGTAGATGTTGTAAAATGATAGTTTTATCCAGAAAACAGCAGCAAATGGCCTACTTAGACTTATAATAATGGCTGACTTTGTTAAAACTTTGGAGGAAAAAAAAAGCAAAATATTATACATTTTAACTTTGAAGCTATACCTATTTAGCTTTTTTTGACAACATAAACTGGATTTACTTATGCATATAATTAAATGTGAAAAAAATCAGGAATAAGAGTCTCAACCTGGAGGTCAATTTGGAGAACAGTGTATCTATAACAAACATAAACAACAAAACTAAACAATAACCCATTTACCTCAAGCAAACCAGGCATGACAATCTTTACATCATCAATATCTAAATATCAATACATATTTGTGTGTGTTTGAAGTAAATTCAAAGTTAGAAACTTGTGAAAATCTTTTTTTAGATTAAATTCTAATTTGAAGACACCCAGAAACAAGAACTGAAAGTCATTTGAAAAAGAGCTGATCAAATTTTCCAATGTAATAAAATGGATGCAAAAAATATGCATAGCAAAAAAACATGAGTAGTTATTATAAAATCAGAAAGGAATTAACCTCAAATTTATAATAATAATAAAAAAAACATTTACAAAAGATAGAAAGGAAATGTACTTTAGAGATTTACAGCTGCTTTCTTAACAGAATTACAATCTTCATAACAATATCTAACCATTTAGTTTTGAAGCCATAGGATCATTTACATCAATTGCGATGACTTTCCAATCTGTTTCACCATTATCAATCATAGCTATAACTCCAAGCAACTTTACTTGCAATACTGATCCTCTCTCTGCAACCTATAACACAGGTTTGGGTAATATCAAAAGGGTCTGTTTTGTCAAAGACAGAATCTAAATTCAATTTTGTAAAGTGAAATCTAGTCAATCAGCAAAAAGAAAGGGAACAGGAAAAAAAGAGGATATGTTGACGAAAAGATAAATTTTATATGTACTAACCAGTAATTTCTCAGAAAACATTTCAGATACTTTTTATTATGAAATATCAATCTAAGAAGAAGATCATACTTTGTAACCTATCTCAATAACATCAACTGGATCACCATCACCCATTTCATTTGTGTGTTCATCAACAAGATTTGGGTCCTCCCATGTCTAGACAGTATTTGAGTAAACAATAAAAATGTTAATCATTGCCTACAGCATTTTTTTGTTCTTTTGTAGAACTTAGCAATTAAAAGAAATCTTTTACTTTTATAAAGAGAATTTGTACCTGTGGTAATGCTCCATAATTCCAGGGATATCCTTTATAAGGAAAAACATTTTTCACAAACCGAACAGCACCATTCTTGGTATCTTGTTTAATTGGGTTCAGTTTGCTCTTGGTACAAATCTGAAGAGGAAAAATATTCCTTAAATAAAATAAGAGAAGTGTTATTCAAATCATGTAATGAAGCTGAAAAGCAAATTTTGTTTTACCTCCATTTTTGCATTAGTCCATCTTGGAATTTCCACAACCATATTGTAAACACCACTCTAAATTAAAAACAGAAGAAATCATAACAGTAGAAAAAGAAAGGAAAAAAAAATAACCAAGAAATATTATTGGTATAAACATCAACTTATTTCAATATCATTTTTGCTTCATTGATCACAGGCTTACAAAAACAGCTTGCTTATTTGAACTTAAAGTTTGAACTATATTTAAATAAAATTACTGATTACTGTGAGGTACAAAAAGTTTATTACTTAAATTGCTGACATCAAACATTTAACATTTTCTAATTGAGTGTTCATTTTTTAGATTTTTAAATTATTTTAAATTTTTTTGTCTTTTTATAGGTTTTCAAAATTTAAAACTTGTTTATTATTTATTTACAAAAAATATTTTGAAAAAGAAGAAGTTTTTGAAAAATTCATTTTTATATTTTACTTTAAAATTTTTGTAGAACTCAAAACTTTTGTAGAACTCAAAATTTTTTATTTTAAAAGCTTGTGGATTTTCATGCAAGCGTTTCAAAATATTTATTCTCTTAAAAAAAATAAAAATTTCTAAAATAATGGTTAAATGTTCCCTGATAAATCCATTTTCAGTCATAGTTTTAAAACCAAATGAGTTCCTGGATCTTTCATGCTAAACAGATGGTTAATAATTACAGTAACTCAATGCAAATACCAAAATATACTTAACTGACATTATTTAAACCCCAAATATTGATGCCAAATCTTTACTTTAAGCCCAGCAGAATATTCTTATAATCAGTCAAAAAAAACTGAAAAGGTATATAAAAGCTCCTCTTTTTAATCACTTTTTGCTTCATAACTTTAAAATTCACTATTAGAATATGAATATGATGATTTTAATGGTGGTAGTTGTTCATAAATTAAATTTTTATAATTATTGTGATATTAAAGCAGTTTTTACATCCATATTTTTTTTTATCATCTTTTTATTTATTTGTGTAATTGACCAAACAAGAGAAAAGACAGTATCATCTCAAAGCTCTTAAAAGAAAATATGAAAAAACCAGTTAACCCTAGTTACAGAAGGGGGCAAAAGATAAATAATCAACTGTTGGAATTTTAAAATGAAAATAAAGCACCCGGTAAAAGAGACCTTTGATTTCCTATAAGAAACAGATTGCCCAAATTATGTTTGTTAAATATCAAGGATAAATAACTGATCATTTTTAGAGCTACAATTCTAAAGACTATAATAATTTCCTAGTTTGTTTGAAATTCTTCCTAGGACATATATGTAGCAAATGCAATAATTGGATTTTCTGCTTAGGTTAGTAAATTTGCATGACAAGGAAGTTCATGAGATTTAAGCAGCAATAAGAAAACTTTAAAAAACATAGATCATTCACACAAAAAAATGCATTCATACAAAAATATTCGAAACAGAAGGGTTTTATTTTTTTTGATATGTTCCTTTTCAACAACAGACTGCCTTCCAAAACTTAATTTAATAATGAAACCAACCAAAGAGCTTGGGGAAATGCTATCTCTTAAGTAATTAACAGAAAAAAAAATCCTTCTGATGTCAGGGAGAAAGGTTGGAGATGGCAAACTCCAAAATGTTTCTTTTGTGTGAGTACTGAAGTTAAAATAATATAGAGGTGGCGAGAGTGAGACCAAGTACAGCTCTTTTTTTCTACCCTTTTCAGACTAAATGAACTGCTAAGGGAAGTTCATTTATTACTTCCTTCCAGTGAGTGTTAGATTTGGTAGTGGAATTATTTAAAAAATATTATTTTGTATCTGCACAACTTATTGGATATCATCACCTTTTGGTATGACTTCTTCCTTTCGCCTGCCCCATTTCTCACCACTAAAGGACTTTCTTTTTGTAAAGTATAATACTACAATGTTTATGCAAATCTAAAATCCAAATTTTTTAAGAAGCTTGCAAAATTTTAAGATATTCACGTTAAACCTTTTTTGTGAACTCATATAGATATGAAAATTTAATTATTGTAAAGAGCAAATATAAATTTTGTATTTTCACTAATTTTATATTTTAAAACTTCATTTTGAAGTATTTTGTTAGATTTTTAAAAAAGTATTCCATTTGAAATATAGTGATGCTGCAAATAAAAAAACAATATTGATTTTGTTTTAAATTATTTTAGTTTTTAAAAAATACTTTAAGTTTAAAGAGTAGTACAGTTTGTAAAGTAAAAAAAAACTGGTGAAAGAACAGTAAATATACAGTATATAGACACTATTTATTCAAGTAATAAATGAAAAGACCAGAAACAGATTAGGCTCATAGAAAAACCCAATTTGTTTCTGTCTTAAAAAATAAATTAGTTATAAAGACATCCTTCAATACATTTTCTTTTTTTAAAGCAGGAAAATTCTAACAGGTTGGACAAAAGCATTGTTTGATCAACAGTCCAACATGATTTCTAAGATCTGAGAGTCTGGAGCTATTCAGTGGAAGAAAGGTTTAGGAAGGAAACAAAGATTGGAGCTTAATGATACTTGAAGACAACAGAACTCTAAGATCATTTGTGATGAAAGTGTGTAAATTCTGTAATTTGAAGTCTTTTAAAGTCATAAAAGTTCTTTATCGCAATGAGAAACAGAATTTAGCTATCATAAAGTGAGCTAGAAAATTATTTGATTTGGTGGTGACAAATCAAAACGGCTGCCTTATCATCAACAATAAAACTTATGTCAAAACTGACTTAAAACAGATCCCAGGTTGCCAATTTATGTTTCAAACAAGCAATTTGGTTTTCACGTTAAGTTTGAGTTTCAAAAGTGCAAAAAGGTCAGTAAAAAGTTCATGACATGCTAAGTAATATGCAGTTGTGGCCATAAGTGAAAGGCATTTGTCCCTTCTCAGACAATAACCAAGGAACTTTATGTCTCTGAGTGCTTGCAAAAACGTCTGCTACCTTTTATCAAGCCCCATAATGGTCACACCACCTTCTGGGCAGACCTCACCTAATATCATTATGCCAAACACACAATTGATTGGATGAATGCCAAAGAGTTAGTTTTTGTCTAGAAAGAGCTGAATCCTCAAAACTGCCCTCAATGGCAACTGATTGAGAATTTCTGGGCAATTATCAAGGGATACATGTCTAAGAAGTCAAAGGTAATTAAAACTGCAAGCGCTATGTACAAATCATGGGAGAAAGAGTGTGGAAAAATTCCAAAATCTGTTTTGCACAAGATGATGAGCAGTATCAAGACAAATATTTGTGAATACCTCTAAGGAAACCTACAATTGTAATATTTTTATTATGTAGTTAATACATAAGGCACATAGCTTTAATTTAAGATATAAACCAAAATTTTAGACTGATGTTTTATTTTTAAAATTTCCCAGTAAAAAGTGCTCAAATTTTACATAGCAAATCTTTATTCTATTCAATAAATCTTTACAAAAAAAATCCATTTCATGCAAGCTAAATATTTTACTCATTTACAAAGAACTTGGATTTGTATGTGGAATTTTTTAAAAAATATATACTGTCAATACATCCTTTTTAAAACCAAATGGCAAGTCTTTCAAAACATGTTTTTTACCAGTTACTTTATGTCAACAATTGAAGAATTTACAAACAAAAACTTTTTTCCACCCAAAATATTGCATCAACAAATAAAATGGTTTAAAGTAAATAAGTGGACTAAATACTTTATTTGCAAAACTTAAAATTTAATTTAAGTATTAACAGTGTAATTAAAATGCTTTCATCTTAACTAATTTCATTTAATGAGAATTACTTAACAAAATAAACATCTTTGAAAAACAAACAGATAAAACTGTAAAATACCTCTCCCTGCACCACCAAAGGAATATCATGAAATGGAGAAATGACACCAGAATCAGTTTCTAAAATAGAAGTTTACACCGAAGAAACATATAATACAAAGAATAACTTGCCTTATTTTTTTTTTTTTTTTTAAAAAAAAAAAAAAAAAAAACACGGAGACAGAAAATTATATATATATAAATCAATATAAAATACATTTCCAATACAAGCATTTATAGTTTTTATGTAAAATTATCTTACTGCATTATCGAACTAAAATGAAAAAGACCTATCTTGTGGGTTATTTAACATAAAGTTCTCATTTGTTTAGGAAGGTATTAATCTTTCTATTATCATAAAAAAAGTCAAAAGTTATTAAACAAAACTTACGAGATAAACTTTGCATTTTGCGAAGCCTGAACTTCAATTTTAAAAAACTTACTCAAAAATAGTCTGTAGTCAGTTGTATATGCAGAGCCATGATGCTGACAAGTATAAGACATATTTCTAAAGAAAGTCCCACAACAGTTTGCTACGTGGCTAGTTTGTGAAAATGATTTCTTCAACAAAGAACGTGTTACTGATCGCGCTAATTTCAACATGTTCCGCCAGTTAACCGACCAGTCACACACCCTATAAATTATCGAAATAAGTTATTTGATTACTTTCTGAGGTAAGTGAAACCAAACGATTAGTCATTTTTAATGTTTATAGCAATTCCACGTGTTTTACAGATCAACTATTTCTTAGAACCTGACCTTTAAACAGTGAGGCAAACAGGTGAAAAACTTATTCTTAGCAGGTGAAAAAGTCATCATTAAAAATTCTTGATCATCCTTTTTGTATCTTTGTATATATCTTTTCTGTATCTTTTTTAAAGTATCTTTTACATTGATTGTAAATTACTTGACCATTTTTCTTCACCTAAACCTTTTATTCTCTGATATTTGGCATTAGAGAAAGCTCTATATAATTATTGATAACTGTTAGCTGTTTGATAATTGATAATATTTCAATTTGCATGAGTTAATACCGTAGCTATGTTGAATTGCGTATTAAATGAAACTTTTAGAGTTCAAAACTGAAATGACAATCATTGAATCTGGAAAAGGTGTCATTATAAAGAAAGGAAACAACCTAAAGTATGTTTATGTAAGCAGCTCAGTAAAAATAGAAAAAATGGAGAACTTTTTGTTCAGCTGTAAAGATATGATTGGGCAACCTTTTGGATCAGCATTTAAAGTATTAGATAAACATAGGTTGCTAAGAATTGATCCTGTTTTAGTTGAGACACATACACAAGAGTATGAAAATGCTGGTATATCTTTGTTGCATATATTTACATTCATTCATGCATAATGTATATAAAAGTTATAAATCTACAAGCTATTTCAAGTTCTATTTCTCATTGCATTGTCACAGATTTTTTAACTACTAAACTACTAAACACAGGTTTTTTTTTGTTTTTTTTTTTTTTTTTAAAAAAAAAAAAAGAAAAGGTTGTTCAAAAATAATAATCCCTTTTTTAACTTTTAACTATTAAATAAAAAGTTTTTTTGTGATGTTAATTACATCATTTTTTTGTTGCAACTTTTAATTCAATTGTAATTACTATAGCAATACAAGAAGTATTAATAGTCAAATAAACTCAGGTGAACACATTTCTACAAGTTAAGCCTGTTCAAGTTAATTTAAATATGCCTGCTAAGGGGTTAAACATAAATACCTAAGATCAATCAAAATAGACTTTAATTATTTTTAGTTTAAATTTAGATATATAATATGATTTTTTATTGAAGCTTTATCTTTTTCCTTCCAATGCAAAATCTACCATTTTTTATCCAGTTTTATTTGTTAACCTTTAAAAGATGTTTAATATAAAGGTGAGTTTATTTTTTTTCTAATAAGTCATAATGCTGAAACAACATTTGCTTTTTTGTTGTTTTTTTTTTGTTTTAAATATGACTAACAATTTTTGATACCAGTTAGAATTGTATATTGTATTATTGTGTTTGTATATCTGTTAAAATGCTCAATTTAAAGGAAAAGATCTAGCAGATAGTAGTGGAGATAATCGGGGAATTCAAGATGATTCTAATTCACAACGCTTGGGTAAAAATGAGATTATGGCAATGCGAGATGAGGGAAAGTCAGGAGAAGAAATTGTTCAGGTGCTTGTTGAAAACAGCTCCACATTTCATGGTCGAACTGAGTTTTCTAAGACCAAGTATTTGGAAAAGAAAAAAAAAAAGTTAGTTTTATTTTTAGCTTTAAACTAAAATCTTTTTTTTACTTTGAAATGCAAAAAAAGGAATGAAACCACAGGTTAATTTGATTTTAAATTGAAATATAACAGTTTTCAGAAAACTGAAACTGAAAACTGCACTGAAAATATATTGTTAGTTGTGTATGTTATATTTTTTTAGATATATAGCCCAGTTTGTTGTACTTAAACCAACAGCTAGGTTACTTGCTGAGATGTATTTTCAAAAGAATCCAGTAAAAATACTTGAACTTCGTCCTGACACTTTAGCACAGATATTATCCTACTCAAATGTTCAATTCGGTTCAAAAGTATTACTGCTAGAAACTTGTCAAGGCTTAGTAGCTGGGTCATTTTTGGAGCGCCTTGGTGGTCAAGGTAATATCCTTCAACTTTACCAAGGCTCATTTCCTGTGCGTATTGTTATGGAGCAGTTCAACTATTTTGAGACAGATACCAATAATGTTCTGTGTAGTTATCCGTTAGAGAAATTAAGCTGTTTATCTGAGTTACTAAAGTGTGGTAAAACAGATGAGGAATTAATGGAGATTATATTAGGAAAGCATAAGGACAAGCATGAGCTCTCTAGAATGGAAGAGGAAAATGGTTTAAGTACTAAAATAGATAGTTTAACTGAAGGAAATTCACATTGTGTACAAACTGAAGAAACTCTAGTGGAAGGAAAAGTAGGTGAGAAACGAAAGTTTCAAAAGGATCAGACAAATATAGGTGGCGTTAGGTTTTTATCAAGAGACAAACGTGTCCAAGAAACTCTCATGGCTTTAAAGCTGTTTCGTAAAAATGATTTTGACAGTTTAGTTTTAGTCTCTAAGTTTCATCCTAAGTTACTTTTGTTAACTCTACTGGATTTTCTTCCTCCTTCCCGTCCATTTGTTGTATATTTCACACACCAGGAGCCATTAATGGAGTGCTTTGTTAACTTAAAAGATAAGAACATCGCAACAAACTTGGACCTTACGGAAGCCTGGTTTCGTAATATACAAGTGCTACCAAAACGCACTCATCCTGAAATTGTAATGAGTGGAACAGGGGGTTATCTTTTAAGAGGTATTAAAGTCCACCCTTCGTCATCAGCTTGAAAATATTACTTTCAGATGTAAAAAGTTTTTTTTATGATGAAATAAGCTTTGAACTTTTTTAGCTTTTAATGTTGCAAAGTACATTTAATTTTAGTTAAAGTTAAGATTATTGTACAAGTTTATTTAATTCCTGTCGTCTCCATTCTTCTTATTTTTCCTCTTCTATCGCTGTTGTTGTTGTTGTTGCTATCATCATCATCATTATCATCATCATCATCATCATCATCATCATCATCATCATCATCATCATCATCATCATCATCATCATCATCATCATCATCATCATCATCATCATCATTTTTATTATTATTATTATTATTATTATTATTATTATTATTATTATTATTATTATTATTATTATTATTATTATTATTATTATTATTACTATTATTATTATATTACATATATTATTATTTGTTTCTTGCGCATAAGAAAGTCTTGTTGGTTAAAATCTAATAATGGGAATTTTTTAGCTATCAAGAATATCTATGTTGAAAAATTTTAATTAAAAATGAAAGATTGTTTAATAAAGAACAGAGTTATTAATTACAGCAAAAAGGATTGAATTATGTTTAATTCTTTTATACCAGTAATGCTTTTTGTAGGATTAAGGGTTTGTTTTTTTCCTCTCCTATCTCTCTCAACTTTTCAATGGCGCATGCTTTTCAGCATGTATGATGCTGCAGTATTGCATGATAAATTTGTTATGCGTGTTCTATAAAAACGTTTTTTTTTTTTTGTTTTTTTTTTTTGTTTTTTTTTCTCATTTCGGCTGTTACTAATTGACGAGTGTTGGTGCGGTAAACTTTAATCCCATTTATAAATAATTTCTTTGATTTTTATCAACTGAAACTTAAAAAAAAAAAAAAAGCCATATTATAGCCATATACAGGCTCTCTAATGTAAAACCAGTGGTTATATTTAGTTTTTCAATTTTCCATCACTACGAAACCCAATCTCTAATTTAAAGGTATATAAGTTTGGATGGACCTTTTTCACAATTATTATTCATTAAAACGCTATATGCCAACATTTTCTGGAAGGAAACTGGTATAAATATTTCAAATCAATCTAGTGACAATATAGTCCAAAATAATCTAAAAAATTAATTGCTAACCTAAAATCTACAAAAAGGTGTCTGAAAAATGTCTTGAGTGCGTGTTTATATAAATATTGAACGTAAAAGTTCAATATTTATATACACGCACTCAAGACATTTGTCATACGCACCGCATGCTTATACATGCAATTAGACATGCGCCATCGTGAGTGTTTTTTTGAGGGGGGTGGAGGAAAACCCTTAATCCTGTGAAAAGTGTAATAAGAGATGTCCAGTAATAAAACAAAGTATAATTCCTTTTAATGTAACTTATAAAACTCTAATTGTTGCTACTGACAACTCTAATTGTTATCTAGCGATCTTTCCCTTTGATTTGAATTTTTTAATAACTCCGATATTTTTGATAACAAAGGATGTTCGTATTATTCGAATTAAATCAACAAGTTTGTCGTTTCCGAGGAAACCAAATAAGAATGTTAAAAAAAGTCGGATTCATTTCAATCAGCGTTTGTCTTCTTGATGGCAGTAAGAAAATATAAAATGTCGTGAAAGTTCCTCTTTTCGCATCTACTTATCATGTGTGAATGGAAAAAAGAAATGTCAAACCGCTTGGATGAAATACAAATCATTCAAAAGGTTGTCAAAGAGGAACTATTTAGCGTTGAATTAGTACTTGCAAAAAGGTGCGAAAATAAACGAATGCTTCAAAAAAACCTGAACGAGTATGTTTTAAAGCTTCAAAGATCACATAAGTCTCTAGATGAATGCTATCGGACCAGTTTGGAACATTGCAGAACTTGCTTAGCAAATGAAACTTATATCAACGGAGGCGACGTAGGAATTTGATTTATAAAATTTCAACAATTCTTTACACCCTTTTCTTTTTCTTGTCGTTCGGAACTCTGTGGATGTTTCGCTTACTATGATGAATTTCATTGAGTTGCAAAGCCCACGCAAATTACAACTTGAAAACGAAGCGCTAAAGAATTTGAATTTATCAATGCTTTTAAAAGTATCTATCTTTGTTACAGATTCTTTTAAAAAGTTCCTTCTCGAAAATTAAAAGTAGAGTCTTTGATACGGTGTAACTTAAATACAAGTGATTTAATTGCAGAGTTCTAATTTTACCATTCACCAAGAAAAATTGATGTGTGTAATTCGTGTAATTACGGAATAACAAATAGTCATTCAAGCATAACACGAAAACTTAAACAAGAATTTTCATTTCGAATTGAATGAAGTTGTTGTAAAAATTATGAAGACAGCAGCCGCGGTTTCGAACTGTATTGCTTCAACTTTTTTTAATCGCCCTAGAACTAAACTGCTATTATATAGTTTAGGAATAATTTTCAATTTGCCCCCTTGTTTAAGAAAAATCTTTAATTTGGAGTTTTTAATGAACTATATATTTATTATTTAAATTATTCCAGTTTTTTAACATTTTACACAAACTAGTGCAATTGTAAACAAACGTTAATTTTTTTTTTTTTAATTTTGTTCACATTAATTTTCGCTAAAAATATGGCAAATAATAATATAGATTATTTGACTGATTCTGGAATGAACTTTTCTAAATTATGCTGGTATGACAGTGCGAAATTCATAAATGATGCTAAAGAAGGGATGCTTCTCTTGCGCCTCTTAAATATTAAATCTTACCATAAAAGATACCTAGTTATATATCTCATTCTTTGATAATATACAAAAGGTATAGGTACTTTTAGTTGTGGTTTAAAAAGCATTTTCGAGATATTTCGCCTCACTCCACATTGAACAAAAATACATCGAAAAACCATAGATTTAAAAAAGTTATATCTAAGAAAATATCTAGTCAAAATTTGAACTCATTAGGTGAAATTATGTTCAGTGTGAAATGACGTTTTAGTAGTAAATAGTTTTTCTTTAATCTTTGTGTTATTGCGTTTGTTAGGTTTGATTATGTTAGAAGTTTTAATGTTCATGTTGTTAAGTTGCCCTGCGTGTGCGTGTGTGTGGTTGTTGATATGCCGTCTAATGGCTCGTGTAATGGTAGACTCGCTGACTTCTGACTATTTAAATCTACATAACGTTTTAAGAACAAAATTTTAATGTAAATAACGATATAGTAGTTCCCTAATCAAAATATATGTGTAAGTATGCTTAGAACTGAACTTTCTCGTCCTTTATAACTTTATAATACTTGATAAATACTCTCAAAAATTTGAATAAGAAGTATTCTTTTAATATCTTTAAATACAGGTAGTAATATGCAACTGTCATTCAGAAAATATTCTCTTTTATCACCTTTGGAACTCAAGGTTAATGCGTCTACTTTTATTAGAGCTATTCTCAGCTAACAGATCTTCTCATCTTCCTCTCTATTTTATCTCTCTACTTTTTTTTCTCCATTCTCTGGAAATTTTCTCTTTTGAAAATCTCAAGAAAATCTCCTAGATTTTTTTCTAAAAACTCTTAAAGACCTCTTCATGAAAATCTCAAATTTCCAACCCCAAAATGTCTCAAGAAACCAAGTGGATTTCTTCAGCCCTTGGATTCTATTTTCATCCTTTTTTTTTTTGGAAATTAAGTTTCAATTTTACTCACTTTAATAGTTACTAAACACTTTCACGTTTTCTCACAATTCGAGGCTTTCACCGACTCCTCTTGGATCCCTTGGCCATATTTTGTTGTATCCTGTCAGGCTGAGCAAAAAAATGCCCAAGGGCATCAACCAATTCAGTGGTAAGTACCGAATTTTGCGACAAATGCACAGAAATGCTTAGAACTTGCTTGTAATGTCAAATTCTGTGATTATTTCGTCAAATTGGACCCTTTCACCGAGTTTAATTATGAGAAAGTTGTGTTAAAGTAGTTTTTATTCAAACTTTTATGCTAAAATAATTTTTAAAAATTTTTTTCTGAATGTTTACGATTTCGACAAGAACCTTTTACCACCAAAGCCTATCCAATTAGCGAAACTCCTGTTAATTGATCGAAATTGCATTCTGGGATGTCCTGCTGGATCTTTTCCGCAACTAACAAAAATAGTTCTTTTTTTTTTGAAAATTGACTTTGTTGTCAGATATTTCAATTTTTTTATAGATTACCTTTAAGATGTTTCAGTAAGAATGAAATATGGGGGAAAAAAAGATCATGTTTAAAATCTTTTTATAATTTTTTGTATATTTATGTTACATACACTCGTAACATAAATACACAAACATAAGACTTTTTAATATAAATTTAATCATAAAGAAATATATTGAAAAAACATTATTATAGTACAGTCAGTGAAATAAGTATCCTAACAAAACATTTTATTGTGAAAAATAAACTTTTTCAGGTTATTTCAGAAAAACATGTTTTTGATGAATACTTTTACAGTTAGGGGAAAGGTGCCTATGATGGCATACTTAACTTTAACGTTTCTCTTAGTCATTACCTGAAAACTTAAAAAACAATTTTTGACATTGGTGTATTCCCTCTAGCATACAGAATAATAATGAACGTCAGAATTTTTACTATTATATTTTTTTATAAGTTTATACCATTAAAAAAAAAATACAAGTATGCCATCATAGGCAACTAACTGCTCCTATGATGGCACACTTTAAAGAAAATAGACAAACAAGAATTTTTTTTTTGTTTTTTATTAATGGAAACACAACTTATCAAGAAAACAAAATTAATAATAAATATTTGGTCTATAAGCATAGTTCACATATAAATTTTTTTCTCAGATACGACAAACAAAATAGTTGAATCGATGCCATGTCGACTTGCAGAAGTCATAAAAGCTAAAGGCGGTCCAATTCAATATTAAAAAGTCATAAAAATAATTACTCAGAGAAGCGTTAATCTTTAAACCTTAATCTTTAGAATTTTATTCGGATACTTATTTAATGCTAAAAAATTGCGTAGTTTAAGAGTTTCTCAATTTTTTTATTAATGAAATATTATTATTGATATTTTTTTTTATTACATATTGAATTCGTAATAAAATTTTCTTTCTGAATAATCACTTTTTTTATTTTTATAAAGTTATTTTTTTCTGAAATAACCTAACAAAGTTTATTTTCCATAACAAAATGTTTTGTTCGGATACATATTTCTCTAACTGTATATCAATTATAAGCAATACGTGCAATTTTTTTTTGCATTCAACTTATTATCTGGGTTCAGATCCCTGTTTAAAAATTTTACGAAATAAAAAATTCTTGTAATAACAAAAAGCCGAACAATGTTTTTTTCTAAATTATGTGCATGTTTTTTAAGCAGATCATGCAAAAACTGAATTCTTTAACTTTGTTAAAGAGAATCATGTCCAGTCCTCTTTCTTTCAAGATATTTGTTAAAGAGAATCATGTCCAGTCCTCTTTCTTTCAAGATATTTGTTAAAGAACCTCATAAAAGTTGTTTCCATTTCACAGACTAATAAGATAAAACCTGATGGATTGTCAGCTAAGAAAGAGTGTATCTTCACGTCAACCACATAATTTAACTTTTTGAATAAGCCACCCAGTCATATTTAGAAGAACTTGTTTGATTGGTTGCATCAAAATTTCTTCAGTAAACCTATAAACTGATCTTGGTAGAAAACAAGAGATTTTCTTAGGTCTTTCTTCTTCTACTTCATAAATCCCACAATCTTTGATTTTTTGATTGCAACACTTCATAAAATCATTTAGATTAAAAGCTATGGCAAAACTTGATTCCTTTATGCAGTTGCTATTAGATTTGCTTTTCACATATATAAGTAGTAAGGTGTTTCGGTAAGCAGCTTGAAACTGTTGTACATTTGGACAGTCATTCCATCCACCTTGGCTTCAAATAATGGAATTAAAATTCTCAATCCAATCCTGATTGAAATGAGAAGTACAAGCAAACTCAAAACCTTCAGAAAATAGCTCTCTATGTAAAGTTGAAACGTTTTCTTTTATGACACTTAAACCCCAGTGACATGATATACTTGACTTTTAACACCGCAAAAGTTCCATTTCTTAATCTAATACTTTAACTCTTCCAGTTAAGAAATACTGTTTCCTACTTTTTATTATGTGTGGAGGATCAAAAATAACATGATTGTTTCTATTAATAGAAGGATTTGGAAAGTGGGTTGAATTTTCGGAAAACCCATTCAAATGTAAGGTAGCAATTACAAGCTCATTAATTACAAACTATACATCTAATGTGTAAACAAACATTACATCTAATGTGTAAACCAGTTTCTTGATCTTTGGTAATGGCTTCACATTGTAAAAAAGCTAAGTCAGTTGTTAATAATGTTGAATGATTAAAAAAAAAAGTTATTGGTTGTTTCCATTTGTTCGCTATGCCCCTAACCATAATAACAGCCTGATTTAAAAGTTTTCCATTTTTCATTCCATAAAACTTTGACAGATTTCTAAATACTGCTTTAATGACACTTCATCCAAAACACGATTACATGGTTTAATTGCTTCAGCACGTAACTTTAAAAGAGAAAGTAATCTAGAAAAAAACTCTGTCAGAAGATCTGCAAATACGTGAGACAAAAACAGTAATAAACAAGTTTGAGTTGGTAAACAGAATGTCATTCTACTGGTGGTTTCCTCTTGTAACCAACAAATGGAGTAGGATTTGGTATATCAAAAAGAGTAGTAAGAATTACTAAATGTAGGAGAGGTTTTTCCTCATTATTTGTAAGATAGTACATTGTGTCTTCAAAATGATTGCTACAAAAATAATAGTTTTTGTTTAAAAATACAAAATGTGCATTGTCTAGACCTTTCCAGTTGAACCACTTTTTACACCTAAAAATTAAACAGAATATTTATTTTCAAAAGTTACAATACTCATTTCATAAAGTTTTAATAAAACAAAAAAAGAAAAAGGAAAAATTTATTAATTATCACAATTACGTCAAATAAATTAAAATTTAGAACTTAATTGTAAATTTAAGTTAAGTAATACTTAAGTAAAATATTGATGTTAGTTTGTCTTTTTCCGTCTTTAGGAAAACAACAAAAAAAAATACATTGAAATGAGTTTCGAGCAGCGCAAACTGATGGCATTGTTATAGTTAAGGTCAAAATTGTTTTAGATATATGCAAGAAAAATATTTGCAATTTTTGTAATTTTCATTGTAAATTTATCTATTTTGTTGTAAAATTTTAATGGTTCAGCAAGACTTCCCGGATTGTTTTGCGACAAAATTATATTGAGTTAAATGATATTTTCGTTGAAGTGGATAGACTTTGTTTACCTCTTTTGACAAAAAACGCTTCAATTGTGATACTTGCGCTTGATCGGGGATTTTTTAATAATGGCGTAGTTTTGACAACGGTTATAAAGTAGAAAGGATGACATAATCGTTTTAAAATTAAACATCGGAAGAACACTCAGTTCAAAATAAATTAAACAATTAAGTAATTTTTAACTAAGAAAATATTTGAACGGCTGAGTGGAAAAAGGATATTATTTCAAATATACGAAAAATAAACAGTTATTTTATTGCCATTTAGTAGTTGAATGGCGAATTCATTAAACAAGCGTATAAAAGAATCTTTCATTGGAATCTTTTATACGCTCATTTTGATAACTCGTTATACAACCACAAAATGATCCGGAATCCTTTCAATATTTTCAACCTTTTCGTATTTAAATATCAGTTTATTTTTCGTATTTTTAGAATATTATCCTTTTTCTACTATGTAGTTCAATTTTTTTCATAGCGCTTTTTTGTATTAATATAGTATTTCCATTCCACTTTTTTCCGAATGATAATGCTAAGTTGATATTAAAAAAAAAAAACGATTAAGAAAATTATTACTGTTAAAGTTTAACGCTTATCGCAATGTTATAGTAGGGACCCGAGACCCGATTTTGGATCCGGGGTTGTTGTTTCGGGTATTACCCGAATTTAAATATTTGGGTAATTACTCAAAAGTTATAAAATACCTGTTTCTTTTTGACTTGGGTTTTTAATACGATTTCTTTTAATACGAAAATCTTTTTGATCCGTAGAAAATACCCGTAGAATACCCATAGAAATACCCGAAGAAGTAAAAATACCCAAAACAATTCAACTTCATTTATTAAATTGAACTACAAATAACAAAAAAAAAAACAAAAAAAAAAAAAAAAGAACGAAAATTCCAGATCGCGCGTAATTTTATTACCCGAATTATCGAGTATTTTCGGGTACTTCTACGGGTAATTTTATTACCCGATTTTCGAGTACTTCCGACCCGAAGGCTTGAATACCGGGTAACTTAAGTTATTATAATTACCCGTCTACGGGTACCCGCGGATATTTGGGTCGGGTTTTCGCTCCCTAGGCATTCTGCACAGAAATGGTCCGGATTCCAGGTTACTTTAACCTTGACTTCGGAAATTTGGTTATGACTATGAGGCTTTACCCTTTTATTTCTGTTATTGAACTGCTTTACGCTTAGGATATTTTAGTTTAATTTAAATATATTTACAAATTAAATATAATATGACTGAACTATTTTGCGATGAAAAAAATTTAGCAGCCCTCCCAAAGTTACGGCTCTGTGTTGACTGAACGTTTAGCGTCGAAAAAACTATGCCACTAAATTATTATAGTTTTAAAGGTGTGAGACCTTATTTTGTATGCAAGAAAGAAATGTTTATTGAAAACTATTTAATAGATAAATACTTTTAACTAAATCAAGTTAAATGCAACTTATTTTAAGCTTTTCATACCTCACTCTTGAAACAATAAAAAAGCCACTGAAGGTTTGGCAGGAATAGCAGTAAATGATAGTGAATGAACTCTAGTGGGAAATAAAATGATGTAATTGATGTAACTAATTTACAAATACAACCATGTGATTATAATCCAAATTGTTTCCAAATCAAGACCAAGAAAAAAACTTTAGGATCCTCACATAAACAGCATCCAATCTTGATGATCTTCTTCAACTTCAACCATAGCAACGCAAAGAAGACAGCAAACAGTTAGGATAAAAAAAAAATTAAATCATATTCACAAAGATTTTGAAAGTTTGAAACACGAAATTATAAACAACCTTTGAGCGACCTAAATTTGAGAGAAAATATTTCAACATGACAGCTACAGCCAATTAAAATGAAATAAAACTAAATGAAGGAGATAGATTTGCTGAAAAAGAAACAGAATTAAATCAAATTTGTTTAAAATTTACCGTTTGATCTTTTTTTTTTACAATGAAAGTGAGCTAAATTCAAATGCAGTTTTATTGAAAAATATAATTTTATTAACAAAGCTCATTGCCAGTTGGTTTGTGGAGTTACATATTTCTTTAATGGCATTGAAAAACATTTATAAAATTTTAATAAAGTTGTTATTCCTACAGGTAGTAGAACACTGTTGAGAACTACTACCAGTAGCACACTAATGAAAAGCAACTATGTAGCAATTTAACTAAAAGTGTTCTATTTAGTTTTTATTTATTTTAAGTTTTTTTTTTTTTTAAATATACTTTTTAAAATTTACTTTCAGAGGGGTAACTCCATGAACTTTTGGATGAAAAAAAGCTGATAAAAGAGATATTGCTGTAAATACTACATTTTCAAGAACAAAATTTATCAGTATGGCTTATTTAGTGTGCAGTAACAATTAATTGTAATAAGGATAACAAACTGTTGTTGTCTGACTACTCTCTGGAAAGCAAAAATCTCAAGGTGATTTCCAGAGATATGGTTACTGGTAAAAGGTACTATTCAATTCAATAGCTGCTATAGGTTTAAATTCTGTAATGTGATGGGAAAATATGATAATTTCCCTTTGTTTCAAGTGTGTTTTTCTCATAAAGCTTATGCTGTCCAGATTTGGTAGATCAATTGATGGAGTCTTGTCCACATGTCTTTGTTCTTATTCAAGGACTTGAAGTCATACAAAGTTGACACACCATTTCCATCATATTTTCCTCTGAGGATCATATCATTTCCTTCAATGTCACTGGCTGCTCATTAGTGATAAGATATGGATTATAGTTTCTTCTACATTTAGTACTGAACATTACCATTATAATTAAAAGAAGTTCAAAGAGGTGAAAATTTGTTGTCAAAAACCCCTTTCATTTCTAGTTTCTCTCTCTAATTGAAACAAATGCATCATCACAAATCAATAAACCAATCTTGTTGCATTGAAACAGAAAAAATATGGATATCATCTGTAGTGCTCCAAAGCTCTTTTATAGTTTAGGTTTTAGAACAAAAAAGTCCAGCTAGTAGAAGCAGGCCAATTAATTCATAAATTTCTAAACTGTTGTGTCAACCAATTGTTTTAGTCTAATTCTACAAGCTTCAGAACTAGTGCAGTTAACAACAATTCGAATTATTTCTGGGGTTATAAAGTTTAAAGACAGCATCCACACTCATGTCACAAATTTGAGCTGCAAGCTATGTTGAGCCAGTATGCACTCCATATTTCCTCACCATTCTTTGAAATCATATTTTGATCTAAAAATTTGATTATTACGATGCTATTTTGTTCTTCATCTTCATCATTGTCATCAGAAATAATAGAATCTTCTCTATGATCTAAATCATCATTTGAGTTATTACTTAAAGATATTTCATTTAAACAAAAAAGAATACTATTAGCTTAAAGCAGCATTCTTTTTTGGTCAACTTTTTATAATATTCTATAATCTCAACTCATTATAAGGTTAAATCGTATTTTATGTACCTAAACTAAGACAGTGAAAAGCGCAACTTTGCGTATTCAATGGAAAAGCGCATAATTATGCTATAATTATGCAACAATTCTAAAGACCTAAAATATGTTTTTAAATCACGTTCTTTAAGTACTTCTACGATTAAAGTTCTTCATTATCGTTTTCTTAAATTTTATCTTTTTTTTTTTTCTTTTTTTTTTTTTTAATTTATTCAAACTAGGTAAGTTAATATGACTAGTTTAAGAAATTCATTTAAAGTTAAAGCCTTGTTTGCGACCAAACTTTCATCTAATAAAAGACGAGGTATTATAGTGTTTTAAGTCCTCCAGCAACTGCCTTGCAAACTGCTCACTCCTCTCCAGGGAAAACCCAGAAAAACGTCGACCCTGAGTTTGCCTCCCTTTTGAAGAGCGGGCGAGAAAAAAAAAAAGAAAAGCATTAGTTTAATACAAGCACACCGGTCTAGGCCAGCCTCATTTGACCTTAGCCATTAGGTCTGATAAAAGACGATCTAATGTTGTAAGATTGTATATTAAAAAGATAATGAACCTAACTCATTATCTGGAACAATAATACGAGATGCTTGAGGTCTTGGCATTTTACAGTTTTTTAAATAAAAGACATTTATTTCCATTTTACAAATATTTTCAATTTAAAACTTTTCTTTAAAATAAAATTTAAAATTTTGTGAAATTCTTAATTATGCAAGCTCTTTTGTTTAAAAATAATCCGAAAACAAAAGAACTTTTTAATTACTTTTTATCAGGTAATGAAAAAGTTGCGCTTTTTACTGTTTTAGTTTACGTACATAAAATACGATTCAACCCATTATAATATATATAATCTAAAAAAATTATATATATTTTTTTAATAAGTAAAAATCATTAATAACAAATTTTATAAATAAGTATGATCTTGTGTCAGTATTGTAATTTTTTTTACATAACAAACAATGTGACAGTTTGAATAGACACTATTAGTGTTGCGGCATGTAAAAGCCATTATTATGGGAGAAAAAAAATTCCCCTCCGTCCTTTAATGGTGAAAAGTTCATACATTTCTTAACGTTATTACATAAACTATAAAATTATTTATTTTTTACGGTGGTGTTCCCCCCTCTCACCAAAACGAAGCAAGTTAGAAAAGGATAGAGAGCGCGATATTGACTAAGCATATATTGAAAACTAACGTTGTCTCAATTTAATGCTGTTTATATCAAGAAACGCTTTAAAGGAGCTGCAACTTTAAAAAATATTCCATGGATAGAATTCTAAGGCTTGGTTCTGGGTCTTTAGGTGGTATGGGGCAGGTTCGTATTACTTTTAAATATTTAAACAGCTTTCAAAAAAAATTGGGTGCATTAAGGTTGTTTTATCAATTCCATATTTCAAAACATAAAAAATTACCTAACTATAGTTTTAGTAACTGTAGTTTATAAAAACCTTTTTATTTTCTTTGCTCGAGAAGAAAAATATTTCTCTACAGCTAATATATTTCACTAACAACTTCACTAGATAATTACTTTTTTTACTAATTCACCTTTATCAAGTGCATACATATTTAAAAAAAAAATAGCAGAAAATGTTACAAAATAACTTCAAAATAAGCTTACAAAGTTTTAAACTGATTATCAAACAAACTATTCATAACTATTTTATCAAATGACTGTATTTTGATCATAACCGTAAAAGGTTGCATAAAGTTGCTAATGATTAGTTCTTATCTATGATATTTTTTGAGTCTACAGTGGCAGTTAGTAGGTATAAAGTAGCAAAGTAGCAGGTAGTAGGTATGAATGATGACTACAGGATCAGAAATTAGAAACAGCATTAGAAATACTATAAAAATATTTTAAACAACAGGTGGCAACCAACAGGTGACAACCAATTGCATCCAGAATCCTCAAGGTCACAAAACTGTATGGGATGCAAGAATACTTTTATACTACTGTTTAGTAAAAACTAAACAAAGTCAAATTATTGTGAACTTACCAAAATCTTTTATGAAAACAGTGAAAAATGTGTTCTTTAACTGCCGTTAGAAACATTTTATTTTGGAAAAACATTAATCTTTAGACAGCCACTAGCAAATAGAAATAAGTAAAGTTCTTGTTAAAAGATTTAAATTTAAAAAGTATAATAACTTTTTTGTACCAAGGTTGCATAATGAGATTGTTGGTATTTGTAGCTGTTTTAATTTTAGTGAAATAGTTTTGTGTAATATCTATACAGGTTAAATCAAAAAATACTTTTATAGAGACAGAAAGAACAGCAACTAAAAATGGCTCCTGCTCACACAGTTTTGCACAATCAAAGTTAGGATGAAAGAAAATGAAATAGTTTTTCTAAAAAGCTCTGGCTACCTAAATCAGTAGATTTGCATCCACTCAAGATGCAAATGATATTCATAAGTAGGTTTAAAAGAGATGCATAGCTTTTAAAAGAGCATGTGGGACTTTTTTTTTTTTAAAAAAAATCTGTTTTGCTGATTATTATTGTTGTGCTAATTTAAATTTATTATCATTTTTTCTCTTACTATTGTGTTCGCTAACATTTTAAAATATAATTCTATGTTTTTGTAAAATTTATTTAAGAACAACAAACACTTGAAGAAATAAACTTAAAAATTAGGTCAATATCTTTTTATTTTTTAATAAGTTTTTTTTAATGATCAGATAGGCCTTTATCATCCATACTACATACTACATCAGATAGGCCTTTATCATCCATACTACATACTACATCAGATAGGCCTTTATCATCCATACTACATACTACATCAGATAGGCCTTTATCATCCATACTACATACTACATCAGATAGGCCTTTATCATCCATACTACATCAGATAGGCCTTTATCATCCATACTACATATATTTACTAAGTTACAATTGTTTTACTGTCTTTTTTTTTTTTTTTTTTTTTTTTATGTTTGGAATTTAATGATTTTTTTTTTAAATTACTGGTAATTTCCTGGAAATTTTCTTTTTTACTATGATATACTAAATTGAAGCATTACATGAATCTCAAACACCAAGAACACCCGCCAGTAAAACTTTAAATAAGCTTTAAACAAAAAATCTTAATGTGTATATCTTTCTGAAAATATCATAAGTGCCTAGCAAAGAGGTATATTGTAACAAGTATATAATACAATTCCATGTTATTACTTATGTATCAGTAATATATAGCATACTTATATTGATCAAATTTTTTGACTAAACAATATGTGTAATTTGTAGTGAAACTATACTAATTGATATTTTTAAAAAAAATTATTTTACCTTAAAAATACGGAGACGCAACATTAAAATCAGATTACTTTTTCATAGAATGGAAATTCAGATGCAGCAACTGTTGATACAGCTGAACAAGTTTATATATCTTCTCTTGCTCTTCTTAAGGTTTACTTATTTTATTTCTACTTAAAGCCAACAATTTCTGGAACATAATAAAAGTATATAAATATTGCTGTGTAACAAAGAAAAAAATTTTCATTTTCTAAAGAATTTCCTTGAAATATATTTTATTAGGTTTCATATTGACCACAGAAAAATAAAGTCTGAAATTTAAAGGAAAATAAGGACAATAGTTCATGAGAGCTAGGACATTATTCAATTGTTTTTTATTTAAAGTTAAATAACACATTTGTCATAGTAAGAAAAATAGTTTAAAATAAATGGTTATAATGTTATATTGAAAATTAAACAAAACTTTTTTTCTTCGTTTACAGATGCTGAAGCATGGTATGTTTGAAATTATTTTATGTTAAAAAAATTTCATGTTGTTAAAGTAAGTATTTTATTTTGATGCATTCTGAAGATATTAACAATAAGTAAGTTTGTAAAGTTATAGATATTTAGTGTTGTTTTAAAAGAATAAATATACCATGAAAAAGGCTATTTAAATTTTTTTTGTACAGTTTGTTAGATTAAAGTTTTAAAATGTTTTTCTTAATCTCGATTAATAATCTCAATTAATAATCTCGATTAATAATCTAAACTTTGCTCTTTCATGAACAACCATGATTAGCATCACACTTTTCTCAGACTCTGAATGTTAAAAAAACACTATAAAGAAAATTGGTCATGTAACTTTCATCATAAGGTTTCATTTATTACTTACTTTCAGTAAAGTATTATCAATTCATTCTCGTTTCAAGTTCATCTCAAATAGAATATCTTATTTCAAACTCTGGCTAAATGAGGCAACGATAACACTTAACTTTTAAAAAAGATGTAATAGAATCTCAGTTTTTTTTTTTATAAACTTTAACTCAGTTGATAAACAAAAGATTGGATAACATTCCTGTAAGTTGGCTTCATATGTTAGATTTGTAATAAGAAATATTCTATATTGTTTAAAAAATCTTACTATATCAATATAATAAAATATAGCCTAAGAGTATACTGGTTAATAAGACCTAGCTATATTTATGTATTAGGTCGAGCAGGTGTACCAATGGAAGTCATGGGTCTGATGTTAGGTGAATTTGTTGACGACTACACAGTCCGTGTCATAGATGTTTTTGCAATGCCACAATCAGGAACAGTAAGTTGCTACAAAATTGTGTGATAAAGAAAGAAAACTCTTGTTGCAAATTCTTGAAATGAATGTTCTTGTCTTTTAAGATTCTGATTGCTTTTTATGTATTGTTAGGGGGTGAGTGTTGAAGCTGTTGATCCAGTTTTCCAAGCCAAAATGTTAGATATGCTGAAGCAAACAGGAAGGTTGATTAAAGTTAACATTTTGAGGCTTAAATAATGTTATAAATAAATTGTCTTGCATGATGAATGTCATAATGGGTGGAACAGGTAGATTGAGACAAAAGTTAAGGTTTCTTTGCCACACTGAAATTATGTGGGTTTATTTGTAATTACTTAAGTCATGCATCAATGAGTTAGGAATACTATCTAAGATATTCCAATCAAAAATATATCTTAATTTTCAAGAAAGAGCGATTTTAAGAAAAAACAAAAACTTCCTTTGTGAGAAATCCACATGATACGGATGCTATTGTGATAAATCATTTTAATTAAGAAAGTTACACAAGAGCTACTATATACAATAATATCAAGAGATGCAGGGAAGGTAAAGATATTAAACAACTACATAAAGGTTTTCAATCAAAGATGTGGAATGATAAGAAATGAGGTATTTTGAAAAGTTGCAAAAAATTAGATTGGTGTAAGTTTGCATAAACGGGCCTGAGAATTTTTATCAACTCACAACCATGCATTGTCAACTAGCTCAAGCAGATGTTCATTATAAAAACACGTGAAAAAAAACTTAAATACAATGAAAAATTAGCTCAAAAGTCAAAAAAACAAAATTGAAAGCTGATAAATCATCTATGTGGTTCAGATAATATGATAGTGTTGGATAATGAAAAGTATTTCACATTCTATTGTGA
Source organism: Hydra viridissima (assembly GCF_058129835.1). Taxonomy (NCBI): domain Eukaryota; kingdom Metazoa; phylum Cnidaria; class Hydrozoa; order Anthoathecata; family Hydridae; genus Hydra; species Hydra viridissima. The sequence continues at coordinate 4,089,742 of NW_028324304.1, read as the reverse complement.
TAGAATACTCGGTAAGGATGGATTTTACTCAGGTAATATAGATACGTGTCCAGATAAAGAAAGATACAAAGATATAGAGAAATATCTGAAGCATATGGTTGTATAGATAGTGATATCTGAAAGGGGGTTTGCTGAGGTATTTGTGCGATCAGTCAATGCTCCAGCAATAAATCAGAACATTCTTGAAGAATGCTTGGTAAAAATTTAGTCTTTTATTTCACAGTGATGGAAAATTTCTATTTTGGCTAGATTTGGCAAGCGCACATTAAACTATGAAGGTTTTATGCTGGTTAGATGTTAACATCAATTATGTACCCATAACAAACCCACCATCCCTATCCTTAAGCAAGACCAATTGAAAAATTTGGGGGATGTTCAGCTCATGAAATTTATGAAGGAGGATGGATGACTCATACCGAAAGGCAGTTGGTGTTGCGCATTAAAGCAAAGATAAAAGAATTTGATAAAATTTTTTACAAGGCATTATGAAAGAAATCAAGGGAAAATTGCCCAAAGTTGCTGATAATGGTGTGCTAACCAAATTAGAAACATTGAAAATTAATTAACAGTTTATAAGTAAGAATCATCTAAAATTTCAAGTAAAGAGCTTAGATAGTTAAAAAATAAAATGATTTTAAAATTTGTCTCAATTTACCTGTTCCACCCAATAAAAGTGTGTCTTATGTAATATGAAGAAGTATTTATGCATTTTCATCATGTAATATTTTAGGAAAAACTTAACTTATGAAAATTGTTGAGTGGTTTAAAAATCTGTTTCAACTTGTGATTTTTTTTTTTTAAAAAAAAGTCTTAAACAGTATTTTTCAGTATTTTTATGTATTTTATCTATTTATTTATAGACCAGAAATGGTTGTTGGTTGGTACCACTCACATCCTGGCTTTGGATGTTGGCTTTCTGGAGTTGATATAAATACACAACAAAGCTTTGAAGCTCTATCTGAGAGAGCAGTTGCTGTTGTTGTTGACCCAATACAAAGTGTCAAAGGAAAGGTTAGTTTATGGTTAAATGATTTATGGCCAAATGAGCTCCAACATTTGATTCCTTTTTGCTTTAAACAGTTTACCAGTCAGATTATAGTTAACAGTTTTGTTTCATGAAATAAGTTGTATCAATTTTCTTAAAGCTTTCTGGTAGCTTAAGCATTTTATCTGTTTTCACTGAAGTCTTTCATTTACTCTTAGAAATAAAATTTGTCAAAATACTAATATGTATTTATTTGTTGATTGCTAAATCAATCATATTTACATAATATGATACATATTTAAACCAACTGTTTTATTCAGTTAAAGGAACTATTTAAATTTACTTAGTTAATAGCAGCTAAAATTGAGTTTCTTGTGCTAAGTATAATGAAAGATGTTATTACTTTTAACAGGTTGTGATTGATGCATTCCGTCTCATCAATCCAAATGTGATGGTGCTTGGTCCTGAACCAAGACAAACTACATCTAATCTAGGTCACTTACAAAAGCCATCCATACAGGTATGTTTGAGTGTTAGATGCTGTTAAAAGAATATTTGTTAGTTCATATTCAGTTCTACTCTTTTAAATAATTCTTATGAAAAAAATTTTTTTTTCAGGCTTTGATACATGGTTTAAACAGACATTATTATAGTATTTCAATAAATTATAGAAAAAATGATCTTGAACAAAAGGTATTTTTTATTTTTATTTTTAAGTATGAAAATTTGTTCATTTACAAAGTATTTAAGTATTCGACTGACACGAGGGGTTAGATTTCAAGTTAAAATGATCAATAAATATTTCTAAGTATTGAATTTATATTTTTAGCTTTACATTTAGATGCTGCTTAACCTTCATAAGAAAACATGGATGGATGGTCTGAAGCTTAAAGACTATCACCATCATTGTCAATCAAACGAAGAAACTGTAAAAATGATGCTTGATTTGACCAAAAGTTATAATAAAGTAATTTGTTATTTAGAAATCATTTTTCCTTTGATCAAACAATTACCTAGTTTCTTCCTGGTTTTAATAGTCTTTAAAGAAGAAGAATAAAATAACTGTCAGGTTTACCATTTAAAATTGAGGTTAAGGAAACAGGAAAATTTGAGCAAATTAATTAAAGCATCAGATCATACTAAAGTTGGCTTTATTATTATCTGTTGCTCCGCAAATTCGCTCTCCGCAAATGCAGCTATTTAGTAAGATTTAAATACTCTGTTTTAGGCTTTAGAAGATGAAGATTCTATGACTCCTGAACAATTGGCTATTAAAAATGTCGGCAAACAGGTAACTTATTTTTTTGTTGTTGTGCTAGTTCAAGTGTTTTTTTTTTTTTTGCTCTCTATTATTTATTTTATGTTTTATTTGCCGTTTTAGGATCCGAAGCGTCATTTAGAAGAGAGCGTTAGTCATGTAATGTCTTCTAATATTTTACAAAGTCTTGGTGCCATGCTGGATTCTATTAGCTTTTAGTTAGAAATATGTAATCGTGTTTATCTTCGAATTGTATTTAACGTAAAAGTTCTAATTTTTTGTTATAATGAAATCTGCAATTATACCCGATTTTCGCAAAAAGAATGAGCGGTCTTTATAAATATCTTTTAAAAGTTTAATGTTACCAGTGAGAAATAATGTTGAAAGTTAGAGAAAAAAAAATTTTTAGATAAATTTTAATTTGCATAATCCCATCAATTGAAATTGTATTTTTTTTTTTTTATTTAAAAAAAAGTATTTATCTATATTAGAATATAGGTATTATATATTATATATTGGCTTTATCATCTGTTTTGAAAGTTGCAAATAAAAAATTAACAAAAGGAAACGAAAATACGAATGAAGATGTTTATGTAAAAAAAATTTTCTTTTTAAATAAAAAAAGCAATTAACAGTCCTGTTTAAAAATATAAAATATATTTATGCAAAAAAACATTAGATATTACCAAAGTTGTTAGTAATTAATGTTAGGGGAGACCAGGGCCAGTTGGCTACAGGGGTAAGTTGGCGCACTGCGTTTAACTTACGAGTTTTCCGCCAGAAAATTTTAGAATTCACATCGAACCGTCCTACTTAACTAATTCACCTTCAGTATAACATCAGGGAAATTAGCGCACCCGCATTGAAGTTTTAGCGATTTTTTTTCTTTTTTAATAATTTTGTAACTGTTGATTTTTCAATTTTAAAAAGTAATACCATTAGCTACAAGTAAACTCGAATAAATACAATGTATTATGGTTCATTGTAACCTATCATATTTTGTGATATTCAGTATTTCGCGCTTTGGGGGATCCTTAGGCCATTTTTTAAGCAAATAGCTTTTCGGGTCAGTTGGCACAATAATAGCGGGGCTAATTGGCAACATGTGCCAATTTACCTCTATTCACATTGGCCGTAATTCACTAAAGCTTTATAAAACTGAAAATCTACAGACATACAAAATTATTTTAAAAAAAAGACGGGGCATAACTCCTCAAAAATTTTTTCCTTCGAATAAAACTCGTTTAAAACATCATATATATAAAAAATGCTATAAATACAATTTTAACAGAAGAAAGGTCTATTTGAAAGGCAACAAAAGGCTTTAATATTTCTGCAAGAAGCCTGTCCCGATACAGCAAAAATGTCACAGATTACATATATTTATAACGGGTATGTTTGACATTTTTGATGCTCTAATATGTTTGTGGATTTGTTTATATCTTCAAATGATTTTAAAAAAATCTTTTAGCGCTTTCACAAAAATTCTGACATTTTATTATGGACTTTCTCTTAAAGAAGTGAGGAAACTAGCTTTCCATTATGGAAAAGCTAATAAATCAAAATGCAACAGAATTAAAGTAAAAATGAAGCAGCACGAGAAGACTGGCTCACTGCTTACCTCAAAAGACACAAAAAATTCTAAATAAGAAAACCTGAAGCAACAAGTCAAGCACGTGTTTTGCAATTGCTGTCTCTGCCAGTGGGAATTCTATTCCACCTTTTTTATATTTCTATGAGTGAAATTTAGAGTATTTTTTAAATGGAAGTGCAGGCGCTGTAAACCCATTTGGTTGGATGACTGAAGTTTTTACAGTTTTTCCATCATTTTGTCAAACATACTAGAAGCTCAAAAGAAAGACCTGCTTTTTTACTATCAGACAATTATGATTCCCACCTCTTAATAGAAGCTTTAGACAAACTGATGCACCTTTCTCAAAGAAAATGGTGCATCAGTTTGATCATTTCCACCTCATTACCGCCACAAAATGCAGCCCCGAGATCGCAGTGTATTAATCTTTTTAAAAAGTACACAAACACAGCTTTCGATGCATGGATGACAATGTACCCAGGTTAAACAATCACTATTTACAATGTACCAAACATTGTAAGTAATTCTTTTCCACTGGCTTGGACCTCAAACAATATCACAGCTAGGTTTAAAAAAACAGGAATTTTTCCTTTAAATTTAACATTTTCAGTGAACATGATTTTATGCCTGCATATAAAACCAATAGACTTAATCCAGAACCAGGCCCTACTATGGAAAGTTTAGTGTTAAATGTAAATAATGTTTCTCGTACTGACTAAACAATATTAGAGAATGACGAGCCAGAAGTTAAATGCTCAAAGGGTTTAGAGCCATATTGCGATATTTAATAGGGTAAGAAAAGGGAATAACACATCAATATTAAAAGGTTCACCGAATATGAGTACTTTAAAAAAAGAAAAAACTCTGTAAAAAATAAAAAGTTTGATTTGGAAGAGAAAAAGAATAAAAAAAGATTGATAAGTTTAAAATTGAGATGAGTAAAAAGCTAACAAGTAAAAGAAACATGTACCTAATGTTAAATTCTGAATCATGAAAATAACTTTGATGATGAGTGTTTTCGTTTGGTTTGTATTGGTACCTTTTCTAAAAATAAACCTGAGGGAACCTGGGTTCAATGCATTAAACCTTTAGGTTCATGAATTCATGCCAACTTACCCCGATGGCATGCCAAATTACCCCGATGGTACGCCAACTTACCCCGATGGTATGCCAACTTACCCCGATGGTATGCCAACTTACCCCGATGGTATGCCAACTTACCCCGATGGTGTAAGCATGAAATTCAAAACCGAAGTATTTTTCGAGTTTCTGTTTTTAGATGAGTGAACTCATGAAATAATTATTTTCAAAAACTTAGAAAAAACTTCTGTACACACAGTTCCGAGAGGTTATTCATCATCCGTCCTTTACTATAGCTTTTTTATAATATTGATTTTTCTAATCAGAAAAAGGGTCTTTGGTTTAGAAACATTTTTGATTCGTTACTATTTTTGACTTAGTTGATTTTAGACTTTCCAAATTTGGGTGTCTCATCAGTCCTTAATGCTCAGCGTTCAATTTGGAGACTTTAGTAATATAACTTCTAAAACATGTAAATTTAATGAAATCTGTAAAATACGAGCGGAAAACTTCGTTCGTTCTTTTTTAATTTCAGAACAGCTTTTTACATATACCGTGTTTTTGTAATAAATAATAGAATGTTTTTATAAATAAAGTGTTTTCAGAAGTAAAATATTTGTGTCATGATACCGTGTTTTTAGCATAAATTTGAAGCTTTTTTTTTTGAGGGTTAAAAGACGAAGCCAAAAAAGTTATTAGATAGCTTATAAATATCGTATTAGTATTAAGAGTCTGCGTATCGTTTCATTTCTGTATCGTTATTATTCCGATATGATAGCGGAAAAAAAGTGTTGCCGATAAAAAAAGATTGACGAGAGTTCCGGTATATACCGAAATTTAAACTAACTACAATACCGAATAAAATTTTTTTTAACCGATTTTTTGTCGTTATTTTTTCCGCTATCATATCGGAATGATATTCTGCTATCATATTGGAAATGAAACGATACGCAGACCCTTAATTAGTATCAATACTTTTCTATTAGCATTAAAATAATAAATTATCAAAATTTAAACTAAAGATTTCTCATAAGTAATTTCAAACTTATGCTAATTTACGTTTATATTATTTTTATTCTTTGTATTTTGACGATTTACATTTCTTTACTATAAATACCTATCGTCATAACAACTGAAGATAATCGAGTAAACAAAGAACTTAATCATTTGTTGTTTCGTATGAGTCGTTTCAAAAAAATAGTTTGATTGTAAAATAGTAAAATAAATAAAATTATTTAGGCAAAAATCATTAACTTATTCATTAAAAAAGTTTGGAATAAAATCTGCGGGAATGTTGTTTTTTCTGCTTTTTTTTGAATTTTTTTCGAGTGCATCAAGTGGTAGTGCTCCTCTCCTATTCCAAGGAAAGATCGGTGAGCGAGTCCAAAACGAATTCTTTCATTAGCACAAATAGTGTTTTTTAATACAAAATTGTAAAAGTGCGAAGTTATAGAAGCATAAATGTTCATACACGATAATCTGATTTCAAGAATATTGTCATTTTAAAATTATCTCCATTTGCTTCATAAAGAAAAATAATTCTCCATTTTCTTGTAGCTAAAGCTACAAATCTTCCCGTGACAGTCCGCTGTGAAGAATACACAGGAGGTTACATAAGAATCGGTGGGATTACGATAAATTATAAACCACTCTCTGCTCCGCTACAAGAAAAAGCTAAATTGGATTGTGAGCTTCAATGTCAGAAGGTAATTTGTTATTTCAGTCGTACATTATTTTGCATGTTTAAACCGTTTTCAAAATCCGTATCAAGATAAATTTTGACCATAAAATTTAGAACTTGAACGATTTAAAAGATAAAAAAAACAAAAACAAGTTGAATCATCTCGGAACCACCTGCGTGCTGACTCTACCTGGCAGCAAAATTGAAAGTGGAGATAAGATCAATATTTTATACAACTGTTACGATACTAAACCTGCCGGGTCACCTGCCTGGGGATTAAAGAACACAGACGAAGAAGAGGATGAAACGAAAAAATTTGGCTTGAAGATCGGAAGTCAAATAAAATTGAGCTGCAATGATAGTTCAGAAATGATATTTGCAAACCAAGTTCTCTTTAACGGAAAACATCGCTCAGGATTGACACCAATAATGGTAACAAAGCAATGTTTGAGACAATTGAAGGAAGAAAAAGATTTAGGAAAGGAAAAGGTATTTACAACTTTGAATAAAGCTAAAATTATTTCAAAACTTATTTAATTCGAGTTTTTTTAGGTTAAGTATTTTCTGGACCTTTTTTATGAGGTATAAATTGGAAAAACAAGCTTTTACATCACAAAAATCTCAAACACAAAAAAAATATCTAAGTTTCTCTCTGGTTTAAATTGTTTTTAACTAAACCTGCTTTTCCTGTTAAAAAACTAAACCTGCTTTTCCTGTTAAAAAACTAAACCTGCTTTTCCTGTTAAAAACTAAACCTGCTTTTCCTGTTAAAAAAACTTTTCCTGTTGTTCCTACACTAGAGAGATTATGTGTTCATCTGATGATTATGAATGCAAATGCAAATTAAAAGTTAGAGCGATCTTGTTCTTAACAATTCTTTAAGGAACTTTAAAAAAAGATACCAAAATAAGTTCTAAAAACGTAATTGGTGAACAACCATTTTTTTGTAGAGTGCACCTTCATGTTTCATAAACAACGAATCAGAAGAAAATATTACTATTACGTATCAATGTGCAAGCTCTAAAACACCACCAAATAAGGTAAGCAGGGAAATTTTTTTATAATAAAGTTGATCCACAAAATATTTTAAATGCAACTATTTACTTGAAGTAAATAGTATTTACTTTTTTTGAAGTATGTTTTCATTATCATAGTTTCAAGCAAATAAAAATAATAACTTATTTCTTCAATTCAGTTGCTTTGAGCTTCATATATTTTTAATTTTTCAAAATAAAAAATGTAATAAAGTTATGAAACTTAAAAAAATTTTAAAAGTCAGTCATAAGTTCAGAAATTTGACTAAAAGAATAAAAATTTTTATAAAAATTATTATATATAATAAATATACTTCAAACCCTTGTTATCAAGTAATTGCATGTAAAAATCATCGGGTTTTAATTGCAACCACCAGCTATAAAACGTTTGCAATAACTCAAAATTGATAAGCATTTACAAGAGAAAATTTGAAGTGAGCAGATAATTCACAGCTTTTTGAGACAGAAAATTCTTATAAATTCTTTATAACACTTTTAACTTAACTTTAACCTAAGCCAAAAAAAAAGTTCTAAATTTTTACGTATGTAATATGTAAAGTTGCATGTCGTTGTCGTATGCCGTATGTAATATGTTATGATGTTATATGTTAACGGAATTTATCAAGCGCATTATTGTATTTGTTGTTACATAAGCGTTAAAAGTTTTAATACGTCAGTAAAGTTTTACATTAAGCGTCTTTATTTGATTGGGTGATAAAAATGGTTCTTTATTTAATTGGGTGATAAAACTAGTTGCATCTATGTTGAATATAATTCAAATATAAAAATGGTTGATTTCACTCTACTTGCAATCAATTTGGTGTTTAAGTTACATTGGCTATTTAAATTTAGTTAAAACTAAGTTCCTCTAATATGGTATAAAGTTTTTAGGAGTATTTTTGAAAAGCAATTAGGCTTAGTTCTCTTATCATATTTTAAAACGTGAAGATATCCAATGTAAATTTTTTAAAATTAAACCATGTTTAAAAACATTTTATCTCATTATAAATAATAATACGTGTTCTGTAAATAATTGTGTGTCATCTGTAAATGATGTATGTATCTATAAATGGGTCGTACATATATTATTAAGTATATTTGATTTATCAGCGCCTTGATCGTATTTTATAAATAGTTTTCTCTTCTTTTTATTAGGTGTCAGGAAAATCAGCTTAAATGAAGAGGATTCTGATTATAAATTTCGAAAGAAAATATCTTTAATTTTAAAATACTTTGAAGAAAAAAGAAGTTTTTCTGAAAGTTTAAGGCTTTAATCCCATATGATTGACCTTATTGGTCGCCCATACAAAATTTTTAAAAATCAGACTCACTAATCCCCATCCACATGCTTCCGAAATGTTAGCTCCCTACATTCACAAATAGCTCAAAATAAAGGTAATTTTTAAAAAGGAGGGGAGTGTGTAGGGGAAGGTACTTTTGCAACTTAACTATAACGTGGTGACACTTAAATTATACAACGAAACTCTGGAAAAGTTAGGATAAATAATTAAAAATTTTGAAAGAAACTTTATCATCTCAAGTTGCATCTTCAAATACAAAATAACTTCAGAGGAAGCCTATTTTCTCAAGTTACGTTATAAGTGAAGAGGCTGCAAAACAAGCCAATGGTTTGATACAGCTTCAACCAGCGGGCCTCCGTTCAACCTGAGGGCCCAGGAATTTACCGTAAGCAATAGATTAGTCTTTTTGCATTTAAATTTAATTAAAAAATAGATAAATAAAAAATAATTCTTAAATTATCAAATTATCAAAACTTTATGCTAAAGAATTAAATGACTTCAATAAAAGCATTCCATTGATTTTATTACACAATAATATTAGTATTTTTTTATCAACTTAAAGTTGGTTATCGCATGCTTTATAAATGGAATTTCATAACTTTGTATATCTAAATATATTCGTTAACTTTCAAAATTATCGAACTTAAATTTTATGTTCCAATGGAACAAAACACGATGGTTCGTTTAACTCTTCAACGGTTTTTTTTTAACTTAAAACGGACCTCTTTAAAAGTTTTCCAAAATATTTTCTTCGAAAAGACACTTCTTCTAAACACCGTAAGATTTTTCAAAGCTTGAATTTTTTTTGCCGTAATTCGAAAAAAGTAATTTTTGTTCTTAATGCCGCAATTTATTAACTAAACAAAAAAAGCAAAACAAAAAAAAAACAAACAAAAAAAAAAAAAAAACAATAATAAAAGTAACACTGACAATTATGAAATGATTTTAATTACTAATCACAGTCAATTTTAATTTTATTTTCAAACAATTGATTCCCTATCACTTTCCAACCAAGAATGGGTTCTCTTTCAAGTTTGCTGAGTTAGCTTGAAGTTAAATCCTGAGGCTAATCTTAACTAAATTTATTGATAACCACTCAGTAAAACGTGATATAAAACTATTTTTTTCCTATTTTAATGGTGGACAAGGAACAAGTTATAACTTCTCTATCTATTGGTAGTCTTAGACCGAAGAGAATGTTGGGCTTTACTTGGGTTCAGTAAAATTCTCACAAAAAAAAGCCGGGGTTCTCGTTATTATCTACCACAACTTTATTTAGTTAGGGTTGTGATAATAGTTGGCTTATTAAGAATTCATTTATTGAGCACTTTACACTAGTTGGTGGTATGTTTTATCGCTTGGTCCAAATTTCTCAGGCAGTACCCCTTTTTAGAATAGATGTTGTGAGTGTTGCCATTTCGTACATGTTACACCTTGGTTCTTTGGTCATATTCAACCGATAACTGTTCGAAAGATTGGATTTATGAAGTTAATCTTTTTTTTTTTTTGAAACAATACCAAAGCCTTATTCTTGTATACAATCGCCGTGCAATTTCCCAAAGAAAAATGGACGGCGTGTAAAAACCTTTAAAAACAACTGATATTGTATAATCTAACGATAAATCTTGCTAGATTTGTTGCCTCTGAACATATTTTGCAAAAAAAGCAAACACTTTTAAGATAACTGTACATGAGATTTTGTTTAGGGCCAGGCAGATTATTTGACCTTAAAATATTGCTTATTTAACTAACGGATAAATATTGATTTTAAAACATTTCTTAAATGAGCTTCGTTATACTTTCAAATACTTCGAAGCATAACTGGAAAATTTTTGTATTCCGAAGTGGTATTAATTGATATTAAAATTTTTACATTCGAAGACAAACTTGGAAACACTGATTACGAAATACTTCGACTATCGTAGTAAAAATGTTGGGAGCAATCGCCCCAAAACAAAACAATATTCTTAAGATATCCAAAAAAAAAAAAAAGTTTCAAAAATTCAAAAAAAATTTAAATCAAACTGATTGATTTTAATTAAATTTTCAGTTAAATATTTTTGAAGTAAAAAGATTTTTTTCGAAAAATTTCAAGAGCTTCGAAGTTCGTTTCATTTCCTAAGACATCGTTCCATGATAACACGGACATATTTAAAACAGCTGCAGTCACTATGAACTAAGCTGTGTATTAACTTCAAATCAAAATAAAAAGAACAGAAAAGTAAGATAAAAAGTTAAGCTAAACTTAGGAAAATCTCTTGTTAATCTTATGGGAGGTCTTATACTTGAAAAAACTACATAAAACCTCATTTTTGGCTATATATCAATGTTAAGATTGGGTTTGCGAAAGGAACTTCATATTTTGCGCAACTTCTAGCCGGCTCGTACAAGCCTCTATCAAGCACGAACATCTTTTACACATCAATAAAAAACGCTGAGTTTTCTGTTGGAAAATAAATTGATTTTATGAACATTGTTTACATTATTACCTAAAATCTCTATTTCTACTCATGGCTATTTATAAATAGGAAATCATCCAATGTAAAAAGAGAAGTGATGATAAAAATTAAAAACCGTGGAAATTATTGCACATGAAATCGAGTGAAAAATTAGCGATCGAAACTTGTTTCAGGCAAAATCATCAAAGTAAATTTAACTTTAGGAATAATCTGCTTCGCTTATTTTCCCTCACGTAAATTTATTATAAAAAAGAGCTGCACGATATACAAAAGAAAACATATTCACAACAATTTTACAAATTCACATATACACGTCGCATAGAATGAAACAACTTTAACCTACAACTACGCTAAAACAACTTAGTGACGTCATCGAAAAGGAAAAAACAACAGCAAACGACGCAAGAAAAGTATCGCTATGAAAAAACAAGGGCAACTGAACATAACGCTGTAATTAGAAAAATACAACAAGACTAAAAAGCAGGAAAAAAAAGTGTTGTAACAATCTAAACATGCTTATCATTATTTTTGCAGAAGACGTTTGTTGCTGAGGAAGAGTATAAATTAGAAGAACTGCCTTAATTTTAAATAAAATCTTCAGAATAAAATAATAATAAAAAAAATAAAATTTTCACGAAATAAAAAAATATTCGAACATTTATAGATTGAATATCCCTACAGCTAATTTCTGTTGCCAGCAAACAGGAAGAACTTTTTTTTTAGACAGCTGATACTTTTACGAAATCATTTATGCTTCGTCTTAGAGACAATTTAAGAAATATTTCAGATATAGCGAATATTCATTGATAACAGCATCAACTTTGCTTTGATGGGGTTTCTGTTGTTCGTGTAGATATAGTAGTAGTAGTAGTTGTAATGCAAGTTGACTGTTTTGCTTTTAACTGCTGTTCGTGTTGATACGATAATACTTCACTGTATATCAGAGCTGAAACAACCAAATGGAAAATGCAGAAAAACACCTATGATTTACATTTAAGAGTATATCAATAAGTACCTGCTTACCTTTCCACTCCTCTACAGTATGCTCGATTTCATCTATTTTATGATCATATTGCATTGGTGCAGGCTAAAATAGACAAAGTTAACAATGCGCAACAATCACATGATAATTTGATGTAAAGAGCAAAAATAATTGCATAAAATTGAATTCAGATAAACTAGTTGTATTTTACACTCAAACAAAAGCTAGCCAGAAACAACAGCTGTTCCCAAAAAACCCTCTTAGAGACAATATAGCCTTCATCTTCTAAAATATAAATTTTAAGTAAAACTATTCTTATTCAAGAATGAAAATTTTAAAGTTTTAGGACGTCATAAATGACAGAAAAAATTTAAGCAAGATATTTCTGAAAGAAAAGACTGATTTAAAAAAGAATTAAAATTCAATTTTTGTTTGATATTACAGAAAATGGTCTTGAAAGTTAGCGACTTTTATTAAAGATTTTTGAAAATAATTTCGAGCAAATATAGTCATGCAAAAAATCATGAATGCATTTGATTTCATTAAGGCCAAGAATAATAGTGTATTATCTAATGTTAATACACAATTAAGCAGTCCTGTATTGGATATTTGTTAGCAAGCTTTTAAAAGTAATTGTTTTGCTTTAACTGCTAGAAGACAAGTTAGCATTGCAATTTTTTAACTTGACAAACTTTTTTGATATGAAAATGTTATTCTATCAAAACTGTTCAGAAATTATTAACTGTTCATGCCCAATTTTACTACTTCACCAAAAGCCCATATTGTTTTCTTCCATGTAAAATAGTTGATAGTAAGGAATCCTCATGTGGATTACTAACAAACTTTGGAATAAGTACATCCCATATTCAGTGCTCAACCGCAAAAACAAAAGCCATCACCATAACTTTATCCACAGGTAAAAAAAATGCATTTATGAAAACGCAGAAACTACAAACATGATTTGCAGATTTTAGTAACATATAGCTTTTAGTAATTTAAGAGCTTGCTTCAGCTTTTAAAAGATTTTAAAATAAATTTGATTTTCATTAGAATTTACAAGGTGTTTTGAGGACAGAATCTTTTTTCGCTTGTATACTAAAATTAGAAAATATTTAAATGCACTTTAAAACAACCCTAAAAACTATTCTCTAAAGGTTTTTTTGGAATACAGCTTTTAGAGTATTAGCTGTTTCTGGCCAAGTGTGATCTTATGGATGCTAAAAAAATACATACTGCTTCTACTTCTTCAGCATCATACCAAACATGTACATAGGGATGATATAATGCTTGAGTGATAGTTATTCGTTTCATAGGGTCGACAACTAACATTTTTAGCAGAAGATCACGTGCTTGATTTACTGTATAAATTCATATGATTTATATGATAGTTTAAAGTTTTAATAGTTGTTTCTTGAACTTTTTAAAATGCTTTTAGTTTTTAAGAACAATTGTTTACTTGGATAAAATTTCTGTACCTTTTTGTTTGTTTCCTACAGGAAACAAATCTTCTGGAAACAATTCATCAATCGTATAACCCTTTTGTTTCGGTCTGTTAGCACAGTACATTCGAACCTAAATATAACTTTTGATATAGAGTCTTACAAACTTACTATCTAAGAACTTTTATTGCTGAAAAAAGAAATTTTGTTCATGTAAGAAATCTAACTAAAAATACATTTTCCTCAAACTATTGTTAAAAAAACATGCAAATAAAAATCTTACTGATGGCTGCAAGCGATCAAAAAAAGACTGGGGAGGAGTAGAGAGAAGTTCCGTTACTTTGTTCCATTGATCAATGTCTAATTTGCAATCAATAGTTAACGAAAAGTTAATAAAATTCAGTTTAATGCTATGATCTGTTATTGAAAATAAGAGAAAAATACAAATTTGTGGCATTAGCAAGTGTTGTATTTTTTTAACATTTCATACTAATAAACAATCCATCTTCTTACAAAGTATTTGGTTTAAAAAACAACATTCTTAAAGATTTTTACATTTCTTTCACAACAGAAATATAAAAATCTATAAGAATGAGTTAGATAACAGACTTATAAAAAAGATACGATCTGTTCCTGGAAACATCACAGATCCACGGATCATTTCACCAAATATACAACCTATTGACCAAACATCTACATTTTCAGAATATCCCATTCCTAATATAATTTCAGGTGCACGATAGTATCTTGTAACTACATAAGGGGTCATTGTAAACGCGGAACCAGCCGTTCTAGCCAGACCAAAATCTAAAATCTAAAAGTATATATATATATATATATATATATATATATATATATATATATATATATATATATAATAACAGCCCTGATGAAGTTAAATTTAGTTTCATTAAATTTTCTTTTCTCTCAATAAAAATTTACTAACTACCTTATTAAGATTAAGTTATGTTTTAGTTACCACAAATTAAATTCCATGCTTATTTAAATGTTTGAATAGGTTTGAAATATTGAAAATTAAAGGTAAAGAAGTTTTTATATATACAGAGAAGTAATTATAATAAGAAATATCAAAAGTAAATCAAAAAATGAAATAATAACATTAGAAGACAATCATTAACAAGGAATGCAAAGAAAAAAAAAAAAGTTAAATTATGCTCATCTTTAACAAAGGCCTTGACAATACACAAGAAATATTTTAACTCTTTCTGTAAACTTTATTGCTATTTGCATAAGTGCTTATTTGCATGAGAAGCTATTATTGAATCCTTTCAACCTCAAACTTATCTTGTTTAGTGCTGTGCTGTGATTAGAAATTTATATCTGTAAATCAAATTATAATCTGCATCCGTACATAAATTTCATACGACGAGTCAGAAAAAAGAATTTAATATCCCTTGTGAAAATTAATCGAAGATACAAAGTATTATAGAAAATCTAAAATGCGATGGTTAAGAAAATACAATCTTTTCAGAAACAAACTGTGATTGCAATCAACAAATTTGAGTAATCCAGATTCATTTCCAAGTTTATATTTATGGAAGTCAATCCTTGACTGTGAATTGATCACTAACTCACTAGAGAATTTGACCACTTGCACTGCTGAACAATTTAATATATTGTTTTTAAACTGATGCCTTGTCTAACCAAAACTAAACACAAGGGACAAATTAAAACTTTTCATTCACATTTGTCCAGTTAGTAGAATTTATTTTTCATGTGAGCTGATATTATCATTTTGCATGTTAGATGTAGCTAATTTATATGCTTTAGGTAATCAAAAATTTCTCAATATTGATCAATATATATTCTAAATCAGAGCTAATTTGAAAAAAAATTAAAAAATTTCTCACAAAATTAATGCAAATCTTTTTGTAGAGATAATAAACCAAACCAAATTTAACTACTTAGAGACGAAAGGTGGATCAATTTACTACATGTGGAAGGTGCAAAGGCATTTTGAATCAGGTAAAGAGAAAAGAGGAAAATTGAATAATTAACTTATTTGCTTTTTTTAATCAAAACAACTGTGATGTAATATCTCTTATCTTGTAAACGCCAACATGAAGACTATTTGGCTAGTTTGTAATGAATTCTCATTTACTTACTATACAACCATTTCCATTCAAATTGTGAATTAAATGCTTTTGGAAGGATTTTACAGAGATGCATGGCAATAAACCTATCTAGTGTTTAAAATAATTTCAATACTTAAACTTACTTGTGACTATATTTTGTGTTTAAAGTAATTTCAACTTTTATATTTTATATTTAATTTAAACAAATGAAAAAATCACACTATCTGTCATTTGAATTTACTATCATCTATTTAAGAGAAGTATGATATGAATGAGGACATTTTCTTAACTTCATAACTATAAAAAATGCACCACTGCTATACAGTTCTGGTACATCTAACAACCTTAAAAACTGCATGGACCAGTGAAAGTTGTTCAAAGAAGCATGGTATGACATTTCATAGGGAAATGCTGATGGTTAACCAGATTCTTAACTAATTGTTACCAGGGTGTAATATGAAGTAAAAGCTACACTGCTAATTATCAATCCTTTACTTTATATTTTTTCCATTTTAATTATTTATCATTGAATATTGAGTCAGTTCTTTAATCATCATTTTTTGTAATAAACACAGAAAAAATAACCTCATTTCATATTTTGTTGATTATTACTATTATTTTGAACACAAGTGTAAATCTGTTAATTTTGATTAAATTATAAGGGATGTTAAGATTTTATTGTAATATTAATTAAAAAAGATCTTGTCTTGTCAAATACCTGAAATCTTTTCTATGAAAATACAATTGTGTTGGAACACCAGACAACACTTGATTATACCTCACTTGACTATGTAAAAATGGTTCATTTATTTTATATGATTCAAAGTATATATAGAATAAATGGTTTGCAGTAAAACTAGGCCAAATGGAATTTGTAATGGTAAAAGTTTGGGAAATAGAGTGATTTAGTAAACTTTTTAGTAATATGAAAAAGGTAAATTGAAAAATTTTCCAAGTTCACTGAATTATCAGTAAGTCTGAAACCAATTGTCAAAAAGTACATACCTGTTTACAAGTATTTAATGAACAGACTGTTGCAGCTTTCTCAAAGCCCACCCTGAAATAGACCAAGAATGTTTCAAGGGAACTTTTAGAGGTAATGCTAAATGTCCAGGTGAAAATATTAGGGATAAAGATGAGTTGCACAATGTAATCAAATCTGTTTATGATTGAACAAACTAGGTGTTACTGCATAAATAGCTGAAAGAATTGAAACCATCATTGAGGAACTTTTTAGCAAATTTGGACATTTGCACTTTTGCAGACTTGAGAACTTTGGATTCTTTAATGATTATGCTATTTGGGTTGGTTTTCTTTTGATCTGATTGAAAATATCATGAAAAATGAACAAGGACCAGGAGGTTATTTATTTTACAACTACCAAATCAAGGATTGAAATTATGGAAATGCAATCAGTTAAGGTTGGATTACAGCTCAATATTAAGGTTTGAGAAAATGATTGCCATAGGTGCCCACTACATTTTGAGCGATGAAGAAATTCATGCTATAAGTTGGAAGATGTTAGTACAGAAAGAATAGTGTAAAGTACAGAAATTCTTTAATCAATCAACTACATTGTTGGTAACAAGAAAAAAAGCAACTACATTCTTGAGAATGTTGAATTATAAAACATAGAACGTAAAAAAAATATGGGAATCATTTAAATGATTAAATCTTAAACTTAAAATTTGAGCCATTTTTTCAATGGTTGAAAATTTTGTTGAAATTCTTTTTATTAGCTAAAGTTTTTTTTGCAAACATCAGTTAAATCTATAAAAAAAGAACAATCAAGAAAGGAGTTAATTAAAAAAATATTTTTTTGTATGCTTTGTTTAGGCCTTTAGTAAAGAAGATCATGAATTTAAACCAAATGTCTATTTTTCTCATTTCCACAAATCAGCCCAATTAACAGTGATTTGAGTTGAATATAATTACCAATCCTATAGCGCCTTGAGCATAATGAATTAATGAAAAAAAATTTAAAATTAACCATCAGGAGTTTTAAAATTAGTTTATAGCTTAATGGGATTACCATACAGTTTTAGATGATTTTAATTTATTTAAGAAAAGTCAAGTAAGGATTTAATATAGTTTCATTTTTAATCAAACCTGAGAGACATGAGAGAAAAAACAAATTTAAAAAAAAAAAAAAAAAAAAAACCTCACTTTTAAACTGCAATCTGATTTAACTACAATATTGCTTGGTTTTAAATCCTAAAAAGAAAAGAAATTAATTTAAAACAAACCAAATAAACCCATTTCTATTCAAAACGAAAAAAAAAAAACAAACAAACAAAAAAAAACAACAAACAAACAAAAATTTAAATACAGTGATTAAAAAACAAAACATCTTCCTTCAGAAACATTAGGAGGTGCTTCAAAACAATTATCAT
Source organism: Hydra viridissima (assembly GCF_058129835.1). Lineage (NCBI taxonomy): Eukaryota > Metazoa > Cnidaria > Hydrozoa > Anthoathecata > Hydridae > Hydra > Hydra viridissima. Next base: position 4,071,443 of record NW_028324304.1, on the reverse strand, counting down.
AAAATTTATCAGTAATAATTATCATTGAGCAAAAATTGCATTTCAAAAAGTGAATTTTACATATCTGATAAAAATCTTTTCATCAGTGCTTTTTTTAAAAATAATTCAATCAGTAATAACTTGATTTTTTAAGAATCATTTGGCAATTTAAGAACATTAAGCTTGAGAATCTCTTATAATTATCAGACTAATAATTTTTATGAAACAGCCTCCAGGAAAATCATTGCAAGATACTGAATTTAATTAAAAAATAAACCATGCAAAATACTTACTCTGTGTATAATACCTGCTGAGTGGAGATGCTAAAGTATGAAAAAAAAAACAACAAACAAACAAACAAACATACAAACTAAAAAAATCTAAATCAAAATAAATCCCGAGTACAAAAACTAAACAATAAGTTACCAATTAACTCAAAAAATAAACAGCTACCTTAATACCACATAACATTTGATAAAGCAAATATGATAATCGTTCATGATCGAGATCCATCTGCACAACTTGACATAAACTTGCATCCATAAGCTCCATGACTAAATACCTAAATAGAGCATAATAAAAAACATGCATTAACTAAGTAAACTTTTAATGGATAAAGAATATCCTTGCTAGGGTTCAATAAAGATTGCATGAATTTAAAAGACCTACAAGTCTTGAAAATCTTCTAAGCTTTTGTCTGGGGTAAATACATTAAGTAGCCCGATAATCTAAAAAAACACAACAAATTTGAGGTGAAATAAAAAGTGCATATGGGCAAAAAATACATTAAATTCTTTTTCTCATTCAATTAGTATAAATTACATAAATACACTTTTTCCTCACATTTTTGTGGTTGGTGATTTTCATTAACTTCAACTCTCTAAAAGCTCTTTTAGCATGAGTAACATTCTGAAAAGGCCTACTCAACTTCTTTATAGCAACTTTTTGCTTTGTTACTGTGTCATATGCAGCACTAGAAAGGAAGTTTAAGCTGTTAAAGTAAACCATAAATTTTAAAAATAATTTTTATACCCTAAGATGAAAAGACGAAAAGTTCTTAATAAGAGTCTATGAGAAGTGTAAGATATTAGCTTTTTGTAATCATTTAGCTTTTAAGAGGTGTTTCACAGAGGAGATCTGAACTAAGAGCAAGAGTAGAACTAATGTAAGAGCAAGATAAAATCTGAGGTAACAACTTTATTTAAGATCTTTACAACAGCCAAATAAAGTTAACATTGATGATGCTTCAAATAAACTATTTAGAAAATAAAACTTATTAGTTTATCTAAGAGGATTAAGTCTCTGTAAATTAAATTCTCATAATTCATACATAGTTTGAAAAATTCAAAAGCAATGAAATTTCTGTAAAAAACTCTCATAAATAACTGGTGTAAACTAGACTTTAGTTTTCAAATGTTAGAAACTTGATTTTTCAAATGGTTTGAGATTTTTTTTTCCTTGTCGTAGATGGCACCATAAAGAGAGCATAAGGAGAAAGCTTTAAAGGTGAAATAGGTAACTCTCTTGATATGAGAAAATAAAAGATAATACAGACTTATCATGGTAGCCAAATTGAAAAATGTGTCAGACTTTGTTTACCATATAATTTGGTAAACAAAATTTTGCTGAAATGGATTACAGTGCTGAAAAATATTACCATCCTGATTTGTGGTCCTGTAATGAAAGCAAAGGCATGTGACCTTGCAAAGCCTCAGAGGGATGGCTGGAAAAATCGAGGAAAAGGTAAGAACAACCAGATATTTGGAAAAATTATAGATGCAATAGAAATACTGAAAAGTGTTTCTATTACATCCACAATTCAATTTCTTTATGCTACTCAGAAGAGATATACTGAAAGCTTTATATTGAATTGTGGAAAGAGAAGGACAATAAAAAGCAAGAGAAATTGTCTTACAACATTTCATCTAACTTTCAACATGTTTATCTGTTAAATTATAAAAAAATAGCCCAACAAAATTGAACTCTCTATAATTTGAACAGTTTCTTCTTCCTCATGACAGTTAAAATTACAGACTCCTTGTGTTTCAGTTATTTCTTAAACCTTATAATTTTTGGAATTTGAATTAGTTTATACACTACATTAATATTATATTTTACTGCACCTAAAATTTTATGATATACGTTTTTTTTGTGTAAAAACAATTTGCAGAGTGAAAACAAATAACGCAAATAAAGATGCTATGCAGGTAATGCAACTTTAAAATGCATATTTATTAGACTTATTTGATATTGATTGATAGTAACTCAGTTCCCACTTGAATACAATTTGTTTTTTTTGTGTAAAAACAATTTGCAGAGTGAAAACAAATAACGCAAATAAAGATGCTATGCAGGTAATGCAACTTTAAAATGCATATTTATTAGACTTATTTGATATTGATTGATAGTAACTCAGTTCCCACTTGAATACAATTTGTTTAACTGGGTTAAATTAATCTAAAAAATTTTTTTTAGAGAAAATACAATAAAATATAATATATTATTTGTTGAAACTGTTTTTAAGATGTGCATTGATCAGACTTAAGTAATCCTATGAAAATATAGCTGTTTTTTTTTTTTTTTTTTTTTTTTTTTAAATAATAAAAGCAACTATTTATATATATATTTTTTGAATAAGATAACTTTAAAAACTTTTGATTGCTAAATGAATACTTAACTATTGAGTTACATCAGAAATCTTTAGTTCCTATTTTTAAACTTTTGATATTTTGAAAAAAAAATTTAAAAAGAGAGAATCAATGTGTCCAAAATTGAAATGAAAACTAAAAAAAAAATAAGCTATTTTCCCTACAAGGTTCAGCTGAACTTTTTTTTTGCATTTAATTTATTTATGTACTATATCAATTTTTTAATTGAAAAAATTTATAGCTAAAGATATTTACAACTCCAGTCAATTAAGTGAAAAGGAATTAGAGTAGCAATTAATATTGATGCAGTCCTTTAAAACTGTCAATGACCAGTAAAAAAAAATTTTTCATTAACAACATTGAATTGTCATGCACTGTTTTGTATCCTTTAAGGTAGTAGCAATGTATTACACTTTTTTATATTTACCACTTGTCTCATTTAAACTAACTTACCAAACCATTCCTTGAGCACCAGAGCCTATTGGATGAAGATTTTGATAACGATTTAAGATAGTAAAAATGGTATCCCCAATCTGAACTGAATAATACATCTCTGACCAAGATTATTAGAAATAAAAAAGTTACTATCGACTGACTAAATCTTCGATTTTGTACCCTTGAACAATTTATTTAAGACAAAATTATTCTTTGTACTTTGAAAAAAGTTATTGCAGTAGCTGTGAACCATAAGCTTATGTTTAGGGACTGCATTTTGTCAATATCCAGAACTCATTACTCCGAAATGTTTGTAAAAAATCAGGTATAGCCTTCGGCAATATTAATGAGCAGCCATTTGGGCTTGCATAATTTCGTTTTAAAACTATTTTAACTAGCAGAATTCCGTTCTGGTTTTACTTACCAAACTAAAATTCGTCTCGTCCAACCTTTTGTTGAAGCAAATAGCGTGCGTGTTTGATTTGTTTTTCACTTTCTGCGCATGCGTGTTTTATGAAAGTAGTGTGCAACCTCCGCAAGAGCTCCAGCAGCATGCTTCGTTCGGCATTATTTAACTTGTGCTCGGTCAAGTTCGACACGGTTGAAGCAAAGCTGAAGCATCAACTCAGCTAAAAATCATTCGCATTGTGCACTTTATTCAGTTTGTTTTTTCACACGCTTCTATTCTTGCAAGTATTATTCGAGGTGATGGGAATTTTTTCTCCTCCTAGAACTTTTTTCTAAAGAAAGTTTTTTTTATTTTATAAAGTTAGTTTGTTTCATTTGCGACTCTACTAATTATTATGCATGCATGAAAATCAGAATACCTGCCCAATTTTATTAAAAAAGAAAAATTCTTAATAACATTGGACAGTTCTTTTGAGTACTAAAGTTTAACATGCATGTAACATGAGTGGAATTTACACTGCTCGAGTATAAAATGGTATTTAAGTAACCAAAACAACAACAACAAAAAGCTTGCCAAGCAAATCGTGTTTTAAAGGTATTTAGCAATACAATTCTTTCGGCTGATAGGAATAATAAACTAGAAAAACTATTCAGATCAGGACCTTTAATTTTTAGTAACGCTCAAGTATTCTATTTCTAATGAAGTAGTAAATTTCGTCACGAAAATTTAATGCGAAAAAGTATTCAAACAGTTTTGCATTTGAAAAATCTGAATTTTTATAACACGTGTTCTTTTAAGATTTTTTCTTTAATAATTGTAATTATAATAATGCTGCTGCTGAAGATGATACTTGTAATAATAATAAAGATAATAATAAAGTTAATGATAATAATGATGATGATGCTAATGCTGATGATGATGATGATAATGATGATGATGATGATGATGATGATGATGATGATGATGATGATGATGATGATGATGATAATGATGATGATAATAATGATGATGATGATGCTGATGCTGCTGATGATGATGATGATGATGATGATGATGATGATGATGATGATAATGATGATAATAATAATGATGATGATGATGATGATGATGATGATGATGATGATGATGATGATGATAATAATGATGATGATGATGATGATGATGATGATGATGATGATAATTATGATGATAATAATGATGATGATGATGATGATGATGATGATGATAATAATGATGATGATAATAATGATGATGATGATGCTGATGACATTGCAATAAGCTTGACAATGAAATTGTCAAGCTTATTGCAATGTCATCAGCATTGTCAGACATTGTCATCAGCATATTGTCAGACATTGCAATAAGCTTGACAATGAAATTTGTAGTAACTGTAACAGGGTTGGCAAAAACTCGGTTTTTTGATCAAAAATTTAACATAACTGGGTTTTAACTAAAACAAAAGTCTGGTATAAATCTTTAGTAACAAAATTGGATTAATTTATAACTATTTACAAACTTTTTTTTTTATTTATAACTTTTTTATTTATTTATTTTATTTATAACTTTATTTATTTTATTTATAACTTTATTCATTTTATTTAAAACTTTACTTATTTTTTTAAATTTATAACTATTTATAAGCTTTCTCATTTTTACAGGTATGTTGTTTTACAGGTGTGTTGTTTTACAGGTTGGTTTTTACAGCTGTCTTATACAATAGCTTTGTTAAGAATAGTAATAATTAAATTGCATTTTTTTGAAACAAAAAACTAATTTAGAATAGGAAATTTATTTCAAAATTTTAATTATATTTAAAATAGAAGTAGATTACGCGTTCTTCAACTTGCCAAACTATAGTTCAGGGGGAAGAAACAAGGCTAGTGAATGGAATGAAGTGACTATATTAAGTGATCAACCAAATAGAGTAATATGTAGTTTAAAAAAAAAAAAAGAGAAAGTTAAGAGTCAGTTGGATAATCGCAGAAAGAAAAAAAGAAGTGCTAACGATTCTGCATAAGTATTTAGAAATATATCAGTTTTAGAGTCAAGGCCATCTACACCTGCAGCATCAAATAAGTCTAACCAGTCAGAAGATGAAGTCCAAGATTGGTTAACCTTTACTAGTGATGCTTCTTTATTCATCAATTTTTTATTAAACTCCAACGAAGAAAACTCCGAAAATTGGAAGAGTAATAAGAAAAAACGAGACAAATGTTTGACATGTTATTTTTAACATGACAAAATCATGTTAAAAATGTCAAACTGTATGATCTCAAAAAATTGATTAAAAATATGGGAATTCATGAAAATCACGAGACATTGAGTTTTTATAAATAGTTGAGATGTCTTCATTTAATGAAATTGAAAGTGAAGATAAAAAAACAATAAGCTTTTAAATAATTCTCTTATTTTTTGCTCCAAAATAAAAAAATCCATAATTTTTTGCCAAAACGAGTTTAGTACAGAGTTGAGCAAACAAAATTAAAATGTTCTAAAACACTCAGATTGATTGTTTCAATGCTTTTGATTATTTTTTACCTATTCGTTTGATCAAACTTTTGCAAAGATTCGAATAAAGATTGCTTAAAACCTTTTCTCAATTTTCTCAAAATCCTTTTGAACGGAGTTAACGTGGTTTGAAAAAAAACTCTTCATTTACAAATAAATGTAAATTCAATAAAAATTATGTCTATAGAACCTAAAACATAAGTTGACTTTTTAATTAAAAGAATGAGTTAATTCGTCTAAAAATATTGCAGCTTATTACGAGGCAATTTACTAATGGCAAAAGCCCACAAGAACTCGAAGTTGACAAAGACCACATGATGTTGGTCTTTAAAGTTTAAATAGATTTTATAAATTTAAATAAATTTTTTATAAGATTATAAAGTTTATTACAAAGTTTATTTTACTTTATCATCAGATTTGTCAAAAGCAGCACGCAAAACTGGTTATTTTTAAAAATAAACTTAAAAAACTTTTTCTTTTTTTTTTTTTATTTCATAGAAAGTTGCCCTTTGTTTCTCTTTTTATTTTTTCTCTTTGGACACGACTTTCTTTTGTTGGTAATCATGCTCCTTTATTTTATCTTCTTTAGACAAACTTTAGAAAAACCTTTCTTGAGTTTCTCAATTTTAAAACTATTTTTCTAGTAGCAGCTTTCGGCTTTAAAACATTTGATTGAACAAGTATTCGTTACGATAGGCTTTAAAATTTTCGATTAAACACGTTATTATTTATAGTTTCATGTTGTTGACGTTAATGATGATAAATATATTTGGAGCTGCGTCATCTTTAACTGAAAATGCTAAATATTTATCATCTGTAAAAAATTCTACTTTGATTGGCTCGAAATCAAGGCTTTATGTTAAATGACTTTTGTATATGGTTCCTGAAAAATAAAAACAATACCATAAATGGTAACAGGTCTCAGAATTGTGATCACACAACTGTCACATGCAGCGTTGTAAAACCTTTTCAATGATACAAAAATATTTCTTTTTGTCCAACGGCTGCAACATCATGCCTGCAACATATGGCTGTAATAAAGAGGAAAACTTAGCGTTATGATTCCATGTTAAATTGAATAACATAAGGCTCCCACAGAAATATGACTTTCATTGTTGCTCAGATGTTATAAAACTGTCAACTCTCGATAACAACTCGAATATCCACAAAATGTTTCATCCGTTTTGTAAAAGTGCTTGTTATCATCCAACAAGAAAAATGTGCAAATCCTACGCATCCAGGAAGACCTTCCTTCATCACGTTACCTCGAAATTTTACCCTTGGGGAAAGCAAATAACGGTGGTATAGAATTTCCAATTCTCGAAACGCAACATGCAATTACCAATATTCTTCTTTCGGCAAAAAACCGTTACTGGTTTTTGTTCTTGAACAAGTTTTATCAACTTCATATATAAACTAAAGAAAAAGATTTATACGCATGCTCTGAGATTTTACTGCAATTCTCCAAGATTTTGAAAAAAATTCACCAACAGCATGTCGGTTGAAAGCAGTTGATCGAGCAAAGCCTGTTGCTTTAAGGTGTCCGGAAAGAGAATTCTGGTTGTCTTTTCATAAATTCTTGCAGCCAATCAAAGCCAGCAATATATTTTTTAATCCATGAAAATGGACAGATCTAATTAATTTTATACAGCAAATTCAAATGCCAATAAACCTTGATTTAGTTGAAAAACTGTAATTAGTTTTTAATGCAGCAGATAGGATGCTGTAAAATCTTGTTTATTGTTGCATTTGGTCTTAAAAGATTGCTTTGAATTGAGCTTCCTTTAACAAAAATATCTTTTCCGAGTCATTCGATCAATGCTTAACTCGGATTCCATTTAATTCAATGGTCTTCATTTCAAAAATTCATATAAAGTTGCTTTTATTAATTCAACTGGTACAGCAACTCTATCTGTCTTTTATATTTGTGCAGAACCATTTCATGATCTGAAACTTTTTTTTTTTATCATTATACATTCATATATATCAACACAAATACACAAATTTTATCATTATACATTCATATATATCAACACAAATACATTCACAATAAAGTCTTTTTTAAAAAAAATGTAAGTATTATGACCTTAACTCAAGTAACTGAAATTAAACAAATAAGTATATAGATTAAATACCAAAGGGCGATAGCGACAAAAAGCATTCGCTGAAATAAATTTAAAAATGATCCGACTAAATTAATTTTAAATTTAGTCATGTTCCCTTAGTACTTGATTTTTTCTGAGAATTTGAAAAAGTGAATTTTTAAATTTTCAAACATTGTAGAACATAGTGAGATTTTATTGGATAAATTTGAGTGACGATCTAATAAAGTTTGTGAAGTTTTATTTTACCTAGCGACGCCCATAACAATGGTTTATTTCGGAATATTGTAAAAATTGGCGCTTTAAAATTAGCTTTGACATTAAAAAGATTTCAAAACTTTGAAGTTTTTTCGAACTTCATCAAAATCACGACGGAGAAGGTGGAGTAATGTGGATTGTAAAACACAGTAAATAAGAGGGATTTTCTTAAAAGATTAGAAATTTTTTCATGATAATAATGTTATCATTTAATATCTAGCCATTTTTACATAATTTTTGAGTACCAGATTTTAATGTAATATTTGTCTTTGGCTAAAAAAAAATTTTTTTACTTTCTCTTTATTTGTTATGAAGATCTTGGTCGCGATAAATTTAAAATTCATGCATTTTTAACAAACAAACATGAGAATAAGTTTATTAGTTTCAACCTATGCGATAATATTACTATTTTTTTTGTCATTTTTTAAACAAATTTAATATAATAGATAAAAATATATTTGGAGTAGCTTTTAGAATTAAGTATTTTTGCTTTTGACTTTATAATATTTAGTTATCATATTATTAAAAAAAAAAATAGTTTAACAAAACACTGCCTACACACCTATTGACTAAAGCTACAAAAACATATAAGAACCGTCATTAACTGAATAAAACCAACAATGGTTCTTTTATGTTTTATTGCTTTAATTAATATGGTGCGAAACCGAAAACAGATTAACAAAAAAAATTGTATTACAAGTCCTGTAAACATGAAGAGGACAGTGCGTATGGTAATTAAGAAAATGCAAAGCATTTCTCCTGTAAGCAAACAAAGTAAAACTGGATTTTCAAGTTTATGTCGGTATGTGGAGAAAAGTAAACAATATAATCTCAATAAAGTACACACCAAACTGCAAATGCCAACAAGTTTACACTAATGAAGAAGAGACTTCTTAAAACATTACGTAGTGAATGCCTCCAAGATACATTCTGGACTTACTTGCAGTCGGCTAAAAAGTTTGCTTATAATTTTACTGACCACAACAGGAAAATTGTTCTACAATCATGAACAAAAAACCAGAATGTTGGAGAATATTGGTTCTATGGATTTATGAACAAATTTAAAATCTTTCTTTACATAGGCTAGAAGCAACTAGGTACGCATTGGTTACTATGCTTGGTGTGGTTAGCGCTATTACCAAAAACTTCGTAGTGAAGTTGGCATAACAGTGTAAAATTCTTTAAAATACCTTTTCTGAAATCTGGAAGAGAAAATGGAAGATATTTCAACAGCTTTTTTTTTTCTGTTAACATCACAAAATTAAATTTAAAAAAATTTAATAAATAAAATGAAACTTTTTACAACTTTTAAAATGATAAAAAAATCCTTGCAAAAATATATACTCAATGTTCAGTGAGTTAGTGTTACCATGGTTATTTTCAATTTTTTCCATGGTTTTCCAACCTTCATGTGTTATTACTTTGATTTTTATTTACGTTTGTTTGAAAAATTATAAAGTGTTACCAAAAAAAGTATGCCAGGTTCAACTTTAGCGGCAGTTCCTTTATCATTCATAAAGAGATAAAAAGGATGCAGATAATCAGGTTTTTAAGAAAATAAGTTTTTGACGTGAGCACAGCTATTATATCTGGAACTGACTTGAATTGACTATTATAAAAAACTATCAAGAAATTTTCTTAATCAAATCTAAATGAGGGGAATAAAGCGATATTTGTTCATTGCGTTTATTTTTCAACGCGAGGTAGGAAATAATATATTATGCGCGCAAATAAAACAATGAAACCTATCAGAGATAGAGCATCCCGCCATCGGAAATTGCGTAAATACGTAAATTCCGATGTGAGAAATAGTTTATAGAGGTGACTCCGATGTGATGCCATGGTGAGGAATGGTATCACATCGGAGGTGCGATGTAGTCCGAGGCCGATGGGGAGAATTTCACGCACTCTCCGATATATTTCGAGATTTACGCATTATCGTACGATATTTTCGCGTAATTTCACAATAAATCGTATTTAAAATGTAAACTCGTAATATTGTGGTATTTCCGATATATTTATCTTTAATTACGAAGTTTTCGCAAAATTACAGCAAAATTTTGCAAGCCACCTCAAACCATCGGAAAATATCGGAAAATAAAAAGATTAAATCACATCGGAGTCACCTTTATAAACTATTTCTCACATCGAAATTTACGCATTTACGCAATTTCCGATGGCGAGATGCTCTTATCAGAGATATTTTTAAAATAAGGCAAACACGAAATACGGCTATTAGAAGGGAAGTTGCGCATGATTAAAAAATGGAAAAAGCTCAGGAACTGAAATAAAAGATTTTCTCATAATTATGAATAGCGAGAAACGTTTGTTTATGGTTGTTGCGTTAATTTAATTTAAATCATCTATGAAAAAAGAATGCGGCGAGATTATACATTTTTGAGCAAATAAAAACATTGAGGCTGAGCTATCGTCTACAATCAGTTGCTTTTCTGAACTGTGACAACATATAACAGCCAACCAACTAGTAACTTTCAGGAATCAAATTTTAATCGAGACGGCAATTGACTTCTGAAAGGTGCTAACACCTTTTTAAAAATGATCATGCATGAATAATATTTGCGATGCTAAAAATGAAATAATAACTGTTTCATTTTTAACATCGAGATATAGTAAGAACATCGAGATATAGTAAGAACATCGAGATATAGTAAGAACAATCATTTTTAGAGACACTTCCAGTTTCCGAACCAGAAAACTAAAGAATAACCCGTGATATTTTGTTTCGCAATTTGAGAAAGTAAGTTAAGACACTATATCGTAATCAAGAGTGAAAGAATGGGATTTAAGAACAATTAAGTAAAAGAAAATAAATTAAAGACTTATTGACAAAAGAAAAGCAAATGAAAACTTTAATTCCTTCTCTGTACTTTTTTACTGTTTAAAAAGAAGTTAAAAAGTCGTTTATTTATTTCTTTTTTTTTAATTTATATTATTTATTAATTCTAATTTATTAATTTTACTTATATTATTTATTAATTCCTCTGCATAACAAGTCAGTATAGTTACAAGTTGGATTCTATCCATCACTGGACTTTGACGAAATTCTCGTCCATTTGTTCCCGATTTAATTAATACTCATTGAAAAAACGTACAACTGACTCTTTGAAATAGTCTAAATAAACTTAGGGAGATTTCAAAAGGCATTTGGCCGAAAACGAGAGTATAAAGATTTGGTGATAAAAAGCTATTTTTTATTTTTGCAAATTTCCTAAAAAACAATCTTTTCTTGCTAATTTTCAGAGTAATTCAAAATCACTGTAATTTTATATCACGAATCTTAGAACAATAATAAAAATTAACACAAGTGATGTTGATTAAAAACCAACTTTCTCGATGAAAAACAAAGTAATTGCAACAATTATATCAAAACATTGTAAGCTTTCTTGGTTATTCTGTCAGATTTTGATGAATTTAAACTTTTAGGACCATACTTTTGATTGTTTTAAATAATCTGAAACAAAATCCCGATCATAAAAAATCCGGATCATACAAAATCCCGATCATAAAAAAAAAAGATGAACAAACATTTGTTTAAATCAAAGTTCTATCCAAGGTTTCTGACAACATAATATATATATATATATATATATATATATATATATATATATATATATATATATATATATATATATATATATATATATATATATATATATATATATATATATATATATATATATATATATAATTATAGATAATCTTCATATGTACTTAATTAATAAAAGATATATTATCAAATAAGAGATATTTAAAGGTAATTGTTCCAACTACGTGACAAAAATAGGTCTTAGAAGACTATTTTTGCAATTGATTATGCTAGCAGTTAATATCTCTAACTTAGATATTTTCACATTAGGCCGAAATGAAAATAGTTATGACTTGAATAAATAAATTGAGGGATTATTATATACACCTTTCTGATTCAAAAAATGTAAAAATTGAAATCAAACTATTACGTCCGAGAAAAAAAAAGTTTAAAAATTTTCTTCACATAGCACAAAATGTTGAAATGATAGCTGCAAAATTTTGTGTTTTTACAGCACAAGTAATGTTTTTCTATATTAGTGCATTATCCTATTTTTATCATTGTTTCAACTGAACTAGTTTAAACCTTTCCTAATATACCATTTACTAGCCGGTTATTAATCCATTTACTAGTCATGGCCAATAAATAGTATCAAGTATAAAAGTATTTAGTATAAAATTTTCATATAGGATTTTCTCACACTTGGTTAATTTTCATGTGTGAGAAAAATTAAGTTAGATATTAAACCGATAGTTAACGTTTAAACAACTTCCACGCGTTTTAAATTAATTTCTGATTTTCTGAGTTCATTCTACTTTTCAAGTAGAATGAGCTCAAAAAAGTATAGTTAGTTATAATTACAGTTAATTATGTTCTGATAACTTTGATTTTACAAAAATATTTTTTTATAAGTAAAAGTATATATGATTTTTCTAAAAGTACCCTATGAATGTATGTTTTTTTATCTTTATTTTTTAGTAAATAATAATGTTAAATATGAAAAAAAAAGGGAAAATCTTTTGGAAAACAAATCAAATGTTTGCATGAAATCAACATTTTCAACAAGGATAATAACAAACGCATGGACTGAGAATAAAATGAAACTAGCAGTGCATGCAGTTTTAACAGGTATGTTTTAACGGAAAGCAAGTCCATTATACAAAGTTCCTCGATCGACTCTGCAAACCATGATCTATGGAAAGTTCAAAATAGGAGAAAAACCAGGGAAAAAACCAATGCTCATTGATCTTGAAGAAAAACTAATTGATTATGCTAGCAATTGTGCCCAAATGGGAATTGGTTTCGGAAAAAAAGCATTTTAAAAATGGTCAACCTAGTGAAAAGTGGTGGCACCTACTTAAAAAGAGAAATGGTTGTATGAGTATTCGGTGTCCAGAAGCTACAGCTTCTATACGACACATGTGTATGGATAGGGTTAAAGTTTCAAAATATTTTATTTCTTTAGAAGTTCTAATTCAAAACAAGAACTTACTGGAAAAACCAGAATGTATGTGGAACATGGACAAAACAGGGATGCAACTAGAGCATAAACTAACTGGTGTTGTTGCCAGGAAAGGCTCAAAATACATTCAGAGTCGAACAAGTGACAACAAATAGACAATTACTGTTATATTTTGCATAAATGCAGCTGGTCAAGTCATACCACCTTATATAATAGGGAAAGGAAAAACTGTACGTAACCTTTATGGTTTTGATACCAAAAATGTTCCAAGTGGAGCAACATGGAGTGTGTCTGAAAAGGGCTAGACAAAACGAGATATTGCGAAGTTATGGTTTGAGAAAACATTTTTTCCAAATACATTACCAGACATGAATTTTTATACAAGACAAACTGTAACGAAAACATTTAGTTCTTAATAAATGATGAAAGAAAAAGTATAGTTTTGATAGTCTAGGTCGAAACATTTTTTTGTAAAATGGAAATTTTTATTTCTCCATTTTTCATATACTTTATACTAAGAGAAGTCGATGGTTATAATTTCTATGATGCTTTTACTCTAGTGTATAGGACAAATACATTTATTTGACTTGATATTAAAGTAATTATCATGTATTATCACTTAACATTATTATTTTTTGAGCTGAAGAACAAATTTGTGAAAATGGTGATAATTCTAACTGTTTTAATGAACTAATTTAACTTAGGCGATTTTATTTAATACTTCATCCACCGTTTAATTCATGTGAGCAAATGTTAAGTTTCAGTTTTGATTATAATTCTTAATAATTTATAACTATTTTTGCTATTTCAGATTATTTGGAATGTCTCAGAGACGGAAGTGCTATAACGAATCTTAAAAATTTCCGTTAAATTTGCAGGAGGTTTCTCAATTACAGCAAGTGCTATAACGAACCTTAAAAATTTCCGTTAAATTTGCGGGAGGTTTCTCATTTACAGAATCTTATGAAACTATGAAATCTATTTTGCAGCTTGTTCGTTATGACACATTTCTGTGGAGAGTTTGCTCGGATCTGAAAGTTGTAGGTCTGCTGACAGGTATGCAAGGAGGCTACATGAAATACACATGCGTCATATGTTTGTGGGATAGCCGCGCTAAACATGAGCATCAGGAGTGAGTGGCCAGCACGAGGCAATTTGACCCTTGATGTTCAGTCTGACAAAGTCATTATACCTCCATTGCACATAAACCTTGGCCTGTTTAAGAACTTTGTTAAGGCATTACACTCTGACGGCAAACCGATGAAAATCATAAAGGAGACCTTTCTAAAACTGTCACTTGCAAAAGTTAAGGAAGGAGTATTCGTTGGACCAGACACTCGAAAACTTTTGAAAAGCCAACAGCTTACTGATTCCTTGTCCCCGATTGAGCTCAGAGCATGGAAGGCTTTGAAAGACTTGTGGAGAACTTTCTGGGTAAGTATCTGAAATCTTTAGGAATTAAGTACATAATTCTTGTATTCTATCAAAGAATTTCTTCTTTTCACTCATTTATTCAGGCAAGCACCGGTCAGACGGCTATAAAGACATCATCTCAGAACTGTTATCAACCTTCAAAGAAATGAATGTGCACATGTCCTCAAAGATTCGCTTTTTGCATAGCCATTTGGACTTTTTTCCCAAGCATTTTGAGAGAAACATTACAGACGAGCATGGAGAACGTTTCCACCAAACGAATTCAACGATTGAGCATCGCCGATGAGAGAATGATGGCTGACTTCTGCTGGCTGACTTACAATCCTGTTTAGTTTGTCTTTTGTCAATTATACACTCATATGCCTTAACAACATCGCTTAGTTTTATTACAAAAATGGGAAAACCGGTAACTCTAGTTTACCAAAAAATGGTTCGACCCTGACAAATTTGGCTGTGCATTTGGTCTTCAGGGCCATCCAAAGAAAACTGTTTTCGTTTCAAACCTCTTGTATAAAGTGAAAAGTGAAAAAATGTCTGGTAGTGATATTGGTTCAGCAAGATCACAGATTTTAATCCTAGATGGGCATGATTCACACAGCCTTTTTGAAATGATTGAGCTGGTTGTTGTAAACTAAATTCTAATTGTTTAGCTTCCAGCTCACACCAGCAACTGATTGCAGCCTTGTGACAGAACAATTTTTACGTCACTGAAAACTGCCTATTCTGAGGTCTGCTAAACAATGATGAACAAGTACCCAGGTCAAGTAGTGTCGCATTCTAACTTTTGTGATTTATTTTCAAAAGCGTGGAAACATGCTACGACTGGTGCAAATATAGGTTTAGGTTTTCTAGCTTTGTACAGAATTTTTTTAAAATGATTCAGTAATTTTGTTTAATTATATTAAAAATTTCATGTTTTTTTTATGTTTTAAAGTAGTTTCCATCAGTTTTTTCATATAATATGACATAGAAAAGTCGGTATAAAGCTTACGAGTTGCGTCAATTTGATTGAAAAATCAAAATTATTATTTTTTTCTTATATGGAAAAAATTCACGTACGCTGCCATTATTTACCACATAACAAACATAATAATGAGTTTGTAATCATTTATTTGTTATCTTTCAGCTGCCACTCTTATTTTTATGTCAGATTATTTTGTTTCAAAGATATTTAAGAAATTTATAACTTCACATTCACGGGGAAAGTGCGACAACGCTAGTTACTGAAAAAGATCGTTAAAGTAAACGTTTAGGATAGCAAGTTAATAAACTTTATAAATCGTCAAAGTAAACGCTTACGATATCATTTTATGAAAGAATTTTATGTAAAAGTAAAACGTAATTTTATTAGAAACTTTAAAAGAATATAATATAACTTTGCTGTCATTTAGTGAACAAAAATTTTTAAATGAGAAACTACAAGAGAAAAACTAATCAAGCTAACTGGAACGAAGATGACATGAAAAATGCTATAACAGCAGTAAAGGTGAACAAGATGTCTTTAAGAAAAGCTTGTAAAAACTTTAGTGTGCCAAAAGATTCACTACATCGGCGTGTTAAAAAGGCTTCACTTGAAAGTAGTTTACATACTAATTTACTTGGAAGATTTAGAAAAGTGCTTTCTGATAACCAAGAACAAGATCTAAATAAGTATATCAAAGATATGACAATTCATTTTATGGTCTCTCAATGATGGATATTAGATTGATAGTATTTGAGTTCTGCAAAAAAAATTTAATTTCAAATCCTTTTAACAAAGATAGTAAATTAGCAGGAGAAGACTTTGAGCAAAGGTTTTTTAAAACGCCATCCTGATTTATCACTAAGAAAACCAGAAGCAATTTCTATAAACAGAGTATTTGGTTTGAACGAAGATAATATTCAAATCTATTTTAGTAATTTAGAGAATTTGTTAGATAAATATCACTTTGAGCCACATCAAATTTTTAATTGTGATGAGTCTGGGTTGTCATGCGTCCATAAGCCATTAAAAGTTATCCCATCTACAGGAAAACGGTGTGTTTCATCAGTGACAAGTGGGGAAAAAGGAGTCACAACAAATTTTATGTGCATGTAATTCTGTTGGTCATTATGTACCACCCATGATGATACTTAAGCGCAAAAAAAAAAAGAAATTATTACTCACAGATAATGCTACAATTGGAACTGTTCAAGGATGCTAAGAAAATGGCTGGGTTAATACTGATTTAATTATTGAATATATACAACATTTTGTTAAACATGTACGATGCACCTTGATCAACAAAGTTTTACTTATATTTGACGGTCATCGTTCTCATACCAAAAGTTTAAAACTTACAGACTATGCTCGTGACAATGGATTGTTTTTGCTATCGCTACCACCACACACAACTCATAAACTTCAGCCATTGGACCGTTGATTTTTTAAGCCTTTGAAAACCTTTTTTAATCAAGCATGTATGAGATGGATGCGAAACCACTCAGGAAGACGAATACAAATAGAAAATCTTGGAGAAATTTTTAATGAAGCATATTTAAGAGCTGCTAATATGGAAAATACTACTTCTAGTTTTAGAGCAACTGGAATTGTCCCATTTAATCCGCATTTGTTAGAAAATGAATATCCAAGGACATCTTTAAGTGTTAATAATAATAAAATCAGGTTATCCATACCTCATGAAATTCACTTTGAACGCGATAACATAAAAGAAAGTGAAATTTTACAGCAGCCAGAGTTGAATACATTAGAATTAATGAGTCATGATAAATTAAAGCCAATTGAAAGCTTTTTAGAGACCACTGCTACTTCATCAAGTTAGATTTACAGTAAACGGTTTCACTGTTAATTTATGGTTTGCAGTGAAATCATTAAAGTTATGAAGTCATAAAGATTCAAAAATTTACTTAAAACGAAATAATGACAATGATTTCTTTTTAATTGTAGTTGTATCATTGAAATGAATCAAGAGTTTGTAAAAAATATTTTTTTAGTTTGCTGAATATTTATATAAACGGGGAAGAGTTGGCGCTTAACTTTCCGATTGAAGATGTTATAGAGATTAAAAAGAGAGTGGTACATTTACTTATTGATAGAGAAGGTAATATACAGTTTAGAAAGAGAATGGTGCATTTACTTATTGGTAGAGGAGGTAATATAGAGTTTAGAAAGAGAGTGGTGCATTTACTTATTGTATTTTTTTTGTACACAGCAAAAAACATAACGCAAAAATAACGGTTACATAACGGTAAACGAAAATTTTGGCGTTATGTTTACCGTTATGTTAAGTTGAAATAGTGTTGAAAGTGTTATAATGCGTAAATGGTGCTTAAATCATTAGTATAGTAATATATAATTACAAAGCGTTATGTTTAACCGTTGTGTTAAACAGATTATTTTATCAGTAAAAAATAGCGCGAGTTTAAAGAATCTTTGCAATTTTTGTTTATAAGGTTTTTACTGTTTTAGTTTTCTTATTTTATTTTCTCAAGGTAGTTACTTCTTAGCATTTAAACGACATTTGGGTTGTTAATGATTAATATTATATATTTATTTATATTATTAATATTATTTAATAATATTGATAATCATAATAATAATAATAATAACAATATATGTATGTATGTATGTATGTATGTATGTATGTATGTATGTATGTATGTATGTATGTATGTATGTATGTATGTATGTATGTATGTATGTATGTATGTATGTATGTATGTATGTATGTATGTATGTATGTATGTATGTATGTATGTATGTATGTATGTATGTATGTATGTATGTATGTATGGATGCATGGATGGATGGATGGATGGATGGATGGATGTTATAAATTAATAACAAGAAAAAACTTCTTTGAACATATAGATATTATATTTCAATTATTAAATATTTATAATAATATTGCTAATTCAACTATTTTCTTGGTCCCTTGGAGGCTTCAAGATATTAGGAGTTCACTGTATTTGTATGTTGCTTAATAATGTTCTTTACTACTATTTATTTAATACTTACCATTTTTTACTTATTACTATTCTTAAAATTAATTTTATTTTATATTGCGATTATTAAGTAATGTTAAATATACTATTTGTATAATTTAAGTTTTCTAAGTAATAATAACTATATTACTGATTTCTACAATAATTAACAGTTCAAAATGATAAAGGCTGTTGTTGTCAAGTATCTTGGTGAAAAGAAAATTGTTCTTGCTAGTAATAGCAATATTGCAGAATTTTTAACTAATGGTAAGCTTATTTTTTAATGCACATTCTTTGTTTATTCAATCTTCTTTTTTTTTTTAATCAATCTTCAAATTCTTTACAGTTCATTTTTGTCTTCATACTAATCAAGTTATTATATATGCCAAAAACAATGGTTGAGCTATTTAATTTAAAATTATACTTTTTTAGCTTCTAAAAAGTTTGATAACAGTGATATAAGTGGCATCATGTGGAATGGATGTGAAGTCGATTCTGAAACATTTGTTGCCATTTCAAATGAACAAAATCTAGAAGTGGAAGTTATATCCTTAGCAAAAAATAATGAGCTCAGCATTTTTGTTCAAAGTTTAAAGGGATTTTCTCCCGTTAAAGCTGTTTTTTCAGCTGTAGATAGACACTCTGATCCTGTTTCATTCGATTTTAACAACCAACAATCCATTATTCCTCAACTTCCAACTGAATCAACATTATACCAAGACTCTAATTATGAAGATGTACTTGAGGATTTAGATGTGTCTTCAAGATCGCAAAATTTAAGTTTAATATCAACTGCTGCACAAGTTGCTGAACCACCAAAATCAAGTGCTGAACCACCTGGATCTCAAAAAGTAATTTTATCTTGTTCTAATTGTAGTTTTCAAACAAGTAAACAATATGTAATGATATCACATCTTAAATTACATGGTCAGGAAGGTTCAGTTGTATGTGAAAACTGTTTTTCAAAATTTAAAAGTGTTAAAGGTTTTAAACTTCACAATAGAAATTGTTTTGCTCCTTTTGATACTGAAATTGAAGTAATTAACAATAATAATGATTTTAATATTGAAAAACCGGATGATTTTCAATTTTTGAATGAGAATAGAAAAGATCAACTTGCTGCATTAGCTCTTCATTTGCGAGGAAAATATCGATGCTCTGAAAATGTGGTAAACATTATTTTTTCAAGCTTGCAAAATATTTTTAATAATAAATCACAAA
The DNA here is from genome assembly GCF_058129835.1 of Hydra viridissima. NCBI lineage: Eukaryota > Metazoa > Cnidaria > Hydrozoa > Anthoathecata > Hydridae > Hydra > Hydra viridissima. The sequence goes on along the minus strand of NW_028324304.1, from coordinate 4,051,477 downwards.
ATGAAGAGATTTCTACAATTTGTAAAGAACTATCAACAGAATATTCTAGAACAAGATATTTTCAAACTGCTTTTAAAATGCCACAAATTCAGTTAGTATACAAAAACAGTTTACATGGATGTTTTATTCCATTTAAAGAAATACTTCAGTTTATTTTTACATCAAATGAATATGATAAGTTTCTAGAGTATTCTTCAGAAATATCTATCTCATTGTATTCAGATGATTTAGGTGTAACTAATCCAATAGGCAAATCTAGAGGAAAGCACAAGTTGTGGGTTTTATATTTTCAGTTGTTAAACATTCCGCAATGCTGCTTAAGTAAATCTTTCTCAATATTCCCTTTAGCAATAACTGGTTCTAAATCTGTTAAGGTAAAAGGCTTTATGAAATCTCTTCTTCTTGACTTGGTACAATCTCTAAATGAACTATCATTGATTGATTCCTCAACTTTAACTAATGCTAATGGTAAAAAATTCATGGTAAAGTTAAAACACTTTATTGGAGATTCATTAACTTGCAATGCAATTGCTGGTTTTAAAGAGGGTTTTAGCAAGAAAGTTGTTAGGTGCTGTAGAGTTTGTAATTCAACCAGGTCAGAAATGTTAGTTTATAATAAACATTCTCAGTGTAAAATAAGGAGTTTAGAGGAACACAAGATGAGAGTCAAAGAACTAGATAATTCTAGTCTTCCCCGAGTTGAACGTTTAAAATGGTCAAAACTATATGGCGTTCAATCTAACAGTGTTCTATCTGAAATTAATGAATTTGATGTGACAAAGCAAGTTCTTTTTGATCCAATGCATAATTTGTTAGAAGGTGTAATACCTTTGCAGATAGAATTTTACTTGAATCATGGGGTTTTGAAAGGTTTTTTTACAATAGATAGCTTGAACAACTTTATAAAATTGTTTCAATACCCAAAAGACAGTGAAAAACCACCTGTAATAGTAGATTTGGTTATTAAGGGGAAATTTGGCAGTGCTCAAGTTCTTTCTATTTGTCGTATTTTACCAATTTTTTTAAAAAGTATCACTATTGATTGTCATTTCTTGTGTCTTATTAAGCTGCTGCGTATTCTTCAAATGTGTCTCTCTCCAGTTACCACTGAGGCTTACTTCTTCTCTTTAGAAGAAACAATTGCAGCCCATCATACTCTTTTTATGAATTTATACCCAGATAAGTTTATACCAAAGCTTCATTTTCTTATTCATTATCCTGAGCAATCCAGACAATTTGGTTCACTACGATACCACATGTGTATGGCTTTTGAGAGGAAACATCAAGTAATAAAAAATGTTAGGCATTTTAATTTCAAAAATATGCCTTTCAGTGTTATGAAGAGTATGGTTTTAAATACCGTTCCATCTTTTTATAATTCTTTTGGAGAAATTAGTAATGGAGTTCTTTGTGAATTAAATCAAGTTACTATAAAAAAAGATTTTGTTACCTGCATCCAGATTAATGGAATTAAATACTGTCCTGAATCGTCTTTATGGTTTCATGATGGTTTTCAATCTTCTGCTTTTATTATTAAAGAAATTCAAGTAAAAGGAGAAAAAACAGTATTTATTACCTCACAGCTTCAGTGCCTTAATTACAATGTGTTACAAGGTTTTTTTACTGCTGTTGAGGACAACACAGTTCCTTTTAGAACTATTGCAGCTGAAGGCTTAGCTTTTCTTTGGCCAGCATTTTATTTTAAAGAAGGGGATATTTTCTATATTGTACCCCCAGCATTGCCATTCCTTATCATATAGTTGCATTGAAATTTTATAAAAAGTTTATATTATTTGCAATAAATATGATTACTTTAGTCTAATTTGTTTTCTTTATTTTGTCAACTTTAGTAGTTGTAAATGCTTTCTTTTGTCAATTTTCACATGATGATACAAAATGTTTTTTATTATTCCTATGTTTTTAACATTTACATTAATAATAAATTTTTAGATTAACAGAATCCCTTTTGATGGTGATATTGAACAAACTCTCATTGATTTTTTTCCACCTCACATTAAACTATTTCTGAGCAACAAGTTTTCTATTGAAGATAAGGTGATATCTAGAGAGCTAATGTCTTGTTTATTAGCTTTTTGCTGTTCGCATGCGCCTAATCATAATAATATCAAAAATAGAATATTGTTACGGAAAATATTCTTTGCAAAGTTAAAGTCTACTTGCATTTCTTTATATCCTTCTTACAGCCATAAATGGGTAAGAATCACGTCTTTGATACTATAATATTTTTTATTTTTTTAATTTGTAATATTTACTATTTTAATATACATTTTTGATCTCCTTCCTTTTCCATCATTTTTATATTTTACTTCAGATTTTCAAATTTGCTGCTGTATACATAAATTGTTTGATTCAATTTATTTAATTAAAGTTTTTAATTTTCTATTAGGATTTCTTGTTCAAAAAGTTACCTAATAATTATCGCCAAAGACAATTTAGTAAATGTCATAGTTTAAAGGTTAAGCGATTTCCTTATTTTTCTGTTGTAAATAGTTCCATCAATAATAGTAGCCGAGCAGTAAATCCAATTTTGTCCGAATCAGTTGTAGATAAAGAACAGCTATTACAAGATGTTGAAGTAAGATTTTTTCTGTTGTTTGTTAATTTTTGGATAAAAATGATTTTTAATTCTAATATCAGAAATTATAGTCTAGTTAAGTAAACTTAGACGCAAAAAATTTTGAAATGTTATAGTTAATATTAAGTGTCAGGTCATTACTTTATTTTATTAAATAGCTATAAAATAAGGAATGTATATAACTCTTTTTTTCACCTAGAATGAACTTAATAAGAAAAAGCCATCACTTTCAACACTGCCTATTCTAAACAGACATCTTTTTAATAACGAGACTTATAGTGTATTTCCGAAAAGAGTTACATATGCTCCTGGATTGATGCTGGAAGAAGCGATTCGTTTGTATCCTATTTTTAAAGATTCGTCTCTTAAGATTCAAAAGATGTTGATTTGGATTTCTCCCGATTCGCAAACCCATACTGAAAGTTTAATGCTGCTCCAGAAATCACTTATTTCTAAGAAGACAACTGATAAATTGTTTATGAAAGTTGATGTAAATTTTATTTTATTTTTTTTATTTGGTATTAAGCCAGTTCTATAAAATATAAACTTAACATTGATTCAAACCCATTTAATGTATTAATACTAGTTGGTTGCAATACTTATTTTGTATTTATAATATTTTAGTGTGATTCAATACATGAATACTTAAGAGTGCCAAGCTTGTATGGTCCACAAGTTATCTATAATAAAACGGAATATGGAGTAAGGAGTCGTAGAGGTGTCGAGATGGATGTTCAGCCCTTGATCAGTACATGTGAAATGGTGGTTGTTTTGATGGCCGTTTACTATTTGCTAGATTTGACATATCCTTCTTGTTTTGGGCAGCTTCTGGGATGTTTGCAAGATATTTGCGGCTTCGGACGGTCAGCTTTATATTCTAAAAAATGCATTTTTCTTTTGCAATCTTTTTACAGCAATGTGAAGTATTTTTGAATTAATAAATGTCATTAAGTTAATTTCTTCAATTATTTTGTAAATAATTTTCATGATTATAAAAAATAATTTAACATAAATATATTAGGAAATTAAACTGGATGAATTTGTTTTATTTTTTAAATTAACTTTTATAAACATAAAAAATGTTCAATGTTAGTTAGTTTATTTAGCAATTTCTGTTATTAATCATGGGTTTCAAAAAACCTACTTTAAAATAATTATAATTTGACATAACGGGTAACATAACGGATAAATACCCGTTATATCAGGTTTTAAACATAACGGTAAAATACGCGTTATATAACGGGAGTTTTCTTCTCCCATAACGGCTAATTGGCGTTATGTAACCGTTATGTTCAAGGCAATTTTGCTATGAAAAAACATAACGCTAAAACCGTTATGTTATTTTCATACATATTAAGCATTAAACATAACGGCAATGAACCGTTATGTGCGAGGAAAACCCCCGTTATGTTTTTTAAAAATATAACGGGTTTTTTATTTACTGTGTAGAATTTAACCGTAATTTTAATTATGACAAAAGATTAATTTAAAAAAAAAGCAATAAATGGTAGTGCATGTTTGAATTAATAGGTCAGAGAAGTTGGCTAATAAACTTGGTCGAATATGTGGAAATCAAGGAGGACTAAACACACAACAAATTAAAAGTTTAGATAAATGGGTATATGAACTAAATTTGCTTTCGTTTTCTATTATTACGTTTTAAAGTTTCATTTTTATTTTTATCAACTAAAAGACGGAATATTACCCCAAAAAACTACTACTGTTTTACAGATAAAATGCAATAACTGCGTTCCAAATCGATGGTTTCACTTAGAATGCATTGGTTATGCTAAAAAAACAAGTGCTTTATTTACTTGCTCAAACATTTCTCTTGCTAATGTAAGTTGTTAATATAATCGATTTTAGTTTTTTTGCTTTATCAACCTTATACTTAATTTCGTTAAATTTTTTGAATAGATAAAAAGCTTTTATAAATAAAGCAAAAAATTAATTGCATTAACATCAATTTGTCACGATGTGGTTATATGTATCAAAGCTCAACTGATTTTCTGAAGTTTACTTTAGGCAAAAATGAGCCCTAGCCTTTGTGCGCAAACATGTTTTGCAGAAAATATTGGCTTTATTCTAACCCCAACTCTGTCCTGGAGGTTGCTTGTAAAATATATATTTTAATTGCATCAAAAAGTGCATTGAAAAACCTTTCCAACGATACAAAATATGTTGCTTTTTTTTTGCTTTTTGAACGAAATATCAACTAAAGCATAAATGCAGTTTTCGCTGAAAAAAATCTGGTTCCCCGACCAATTCTGCCCCTACTTAAATCTCCCTGGATTTTTTTTTTTTTAATGCATTAAATGATATAATGATAAATTATTATTAAAATTCAATTTAGAAACAGAATTTTTTTTTAGTTAAAACATGAGAAACAATTTTTTTTCATTATTTCAACTCAAATTGGTGAATGATTACCTCTTATATCAAAAACAAGCAAATGTTTTGTTTTGTTCTTTTTGAAGGTTGCACTTTCCTTGTTTGTATTTTTTTAAAGATTGATTGTGAACTTTATTGTTTTGTATTTTTTCAGCAGGTAATATTATAAATAATAAACATACTTAATATGGAGAAATGTGACATTGGAAAAAGTCTTAACATTGATTGCCACAAAACTGGATTTTCTAGAAAACAAGGTTTTGCTCGATTCAAAGATCTTTCTTGTGAAAAACAAGTTATAATATGGCGAGCAAGTTTAAAGGAAAAATATCGTTCAATAAGAGTTATGTTGTTATCATGAGCAATTCTATGGAAAATATTTTGAGAGAAAAGTTACAAAGTGTTGCAATCCTTTCGGAACACATGGAAAGTAAAAAAATTGCTGTAAAAAGTAATCTAAAATTAATTACAACAGAATTGCTATGGAAATTAAAATAAAAGAAAAACATTTTTATATTTTCAATCATTTTAAAAACTTAAAACTAAATTTGTTTCTCAGGTAATATAAAGATTTCCCTAGACTTGGCGAAATTTTCGCAACAATATAATGTTTACATTGTTGCAAAAGGAACAATATAAACATTATATTGTTGCGAATTGGAGGAATGGAAATCAAAAAGTGAGAAAAAAATGAAGTTAGATACCGCTATAGAATTGCTTGGAATTTCACCAGTCAAACTAAAAAGTCTTTCATAACACAGTAAATTGCCTGCAGCACAACAAAAATTTAAGAACACTGTTATCATTTTTGCAACCCTGTCATTAGCATATAACATTAAAAAAACTTCTTTAACAACAGAAATAAAAAACCCCATTTCAAACAGCAACGTTAACAATGACCATGATCTAGACATTTTAATGTATGAAATAAATAAAAACAATTTCAGGGACAAACTCTTATCGCCATATGGTGCAAAAGATAACACTCGCACCATGGACACGTACAAAGATATCAAGCTACTTTGAAGTGTCCCAAAAAAAACTGGAAACCCACTTTCACCAGAAACAGTTATATTAGTGATTAATTTTTATCAAAGTGATAAATTTTCGAGAATGATGCCAGGAAAAAAAGACTTTGTAAGTGTTAGGAAAAACCAACATTTTCAAAAAAGATTATTGATACTCAATCTTGAATTTTATGTTGCATTTAAAAAAGACTACCCTAACATCAAGGTCAGTTTCTCAAAGTTTTGTACCTAAATGGTGTAGTACCACTAATGCATCAGGTACTCATTATGTATGTGTATGCATACATCACCAAAATACAAAATTTCTCATTGATCCCATTAGGTAAAATAAAAGTTATAAAAATTTTATGGCATTGATTGTGTGTTCGCTTGAAAATGCAGAATGTATGTTGCATTGATGTAACAAATGCCCTGGTATTGAAGCATTAAAAAGTTTTTTAGTGGAGGAGTTTATGGACCATGAGCTCGAAGAAGATATAACATTCAAGCAATGGCAGAGTACCGATCGAACAACGCTACTATTACAATCATTGCCACTAGATGAATTTAATGATTTATTATGTGACAGCATTGACAACTTTACCACTCATTCATATATTGCAAAAATACGAAGTAGATACTTGAAAAGCTGTAAAGAAAATCTTAACCAAAACGAATGCTTATTTTTAGGAGATTTTGCTGAAAATTATGAATATGTTGTCCAGGATGTTATCACTGGAGTATGTTGTTTAAAGTTATCACTGGAGTAAAAGTCAACGCTCACTTTTTACAATTCTACTTTATTTTATAGAGAAAAAAGTTCTCAAACACAAATCTTTTTGTTACCTTACATAAGATGTTAATCATGACACAGGATTAATTTACAAGACTCAGGAAGATAGAACTAGATATATGAAAGAAAATCTACCTCATGTATCAAGTGTGAAATACTTTTCCGATGGTTGTCCAGCGCAATTCAAAAATTTTCAAAACTTTATCAATCTTTGTCATCACAGTAGAGACTTTGATTTAAACGCTGAATGGGTATTTTTTGCTACCAGTCATGGTAAATCCCCCTGTGATGGTACTGGTGGGACTTTTAAAAGAGTAGTGTGCTAAGAAAGTCTAAAACAAAAAACTACTGTGCAGATTTTAGATGTTAATTTCATGTACTGCTTTTGTAAAGCCAAGAAAAATGGAATTTGTTTTAAATTATTTTCTAAAGATGAAATCGACCAAACACGAGCACAATTTGAAAAAAGATATTTAGGTGGAAAAACAGTTCCTGGCACAAGGACGTTTCATTATTTTATTCCAATTGTTTCAAACACTATAAGTTATAAAAAAACAAGTATTCATACATGTATTGAAATATTTGATATCATTCCAAAAAGCAAACATAATAAAGAGATTTCATTAAACATTAAAAAAAAAGGATTATATTGCATGGGATTGCTGAAGATGTAAGTAAGCTTGATATAAAAATCAGATTCATGCATCCACAAGGACCAGGTAAAAACTTCTTTTTGCCAATTAGAAATGACGAGTGTTGGGTGCTCAATTCTGAAGAAACTAAATCTTTTAACACAACAAGCATGTTGCCTCATACTAAAAATCTAAAATTTTAACACAACAAGTATGTTACCTCATTAATACAAAACATAAAGAAATAACAAGCAAAGAGTTGGAACTTAATGAAAAAAGAAGACAAAAGGAGAGCAGAAAGTGAACAAAATGTGTTCAAGAAAATCAAGTCAACTGAGGCAAGTTGCTCAAAACAGTCTCAACAAACTTTGTTTGAAACACTTGAGAGAAAAAAGCTATGGGGCATTAATGATCACAGATCTAAATTAACTAATAATTGCAGAAATGATTGCAGTCGATATTAAACCTTTTTCTATAGTAGAAGATATCGGATTTCAAAGATTGCTAAACCATTTATGTCCAAACTATTGCATTCCAAGTAGAAATTACATTAAAAAATCTGTTTTTCAAAATGTATACAACAAAGTCAGACAAAATGTCCAAAAAGAACTAAATGATGCTTCATATATTTCATTTACAACTGATGGATGGGCATCTACCAACAGAAAATGGTGATTTCTTAGCTCGACAGCTCATTGGTTAACTAATGAATTTCATCAAAAATCTGCAATTCTTTGAACTTGTCAACTCAATGTATCGCATACTGCCAAAAATATAAGTGAAGCAATTCAAATTTCTATTAATGTCTTTCTTGTTCCAACTTCAAAGGTACATTTTGAGTATATTTTTTATTGTGTAAATATTGTGAGTCGGGGTTTCTTTACGAGGAATGGGGTTTAATGGTTTATATTTTAGGAGGATAGGGTGTATAGATGTAGGGGTGCCTCTTTGGTTCTGTGTAATGGTAGCACTCTGACTTGTGTTATAATGCGCGCTTACTTTTCTTGGCGCGTGATATATTTCTTCCCTATTTTATTTATGAATAACAAATCTTTTTTTGTTATTAACAAATAATATATTCTCCACTTTAAACTATATAAAAAAAAACCGTTTCTTACTAATTCTTCTGTTCCTTCTTTGATCGTTTATCATGTAACCAACTATAAATCTCCCTACCCTAAATGCCCAACCGTATATCCCTTATGACTATAACTTGTCTTCCCCACTTTAAACAATTTTCGTAACTTTCTCAAAGCCTTCTCATAACCTATCTCTTAGGTTCTTTCTCCTCTTCTCTCCACTTCTTCCCTTTCGCTTGCCAACTCTCTTGCCCCCTTTTCTCTTCGGTTTTCTCGTTTTTATATTTGTTGCTTTGTTTTTGGGCGTTGGCATCTTTTCATTTTCGTTAGATAGCGTGTAAAATATTAATGGTTGATTTTGGGTGTTTTGATTGTTATGAATAGCATCTTGGTTAATTAGGTTAAGCTTCCTCACATAGCATCGTTATTCGACAAAAATCGTCCCTTGATTTTTCTTTTAGCTCGGTGGAAGAAGGGGAGGTTGGGGTAATAGTATTGTGAGTTCTTTCTTAACGACACATTAGTGGTGAGTTGACGTTTGTGTAGGACAGTGGGATTATTAGGACAATGGTTAGAGTAGTTTCTCCTAAATCGATGGTAGTGGGTTATTTGGGAAATGGGAGTACGGTGAAAAGTAATTATCGATTGTCTTTGTTTTACATAATGTTTTCTCGGTTTGGGAAAAGAACTAATTAAGGATACTTTCTTTTGGTTCACTTAATAGGTATGCTATTTGAAAGTGTTAACGAGACGACAGCTTTTTCCAGATATGTAACAAAAAACGTTGTTCACAAAGTTGAAGTTTTCATTCAGGCTCGCAATAGTTTAACTGACTTCCTCTTTCTTTTGTAAACCTTCTTTAGCCATTGTAGGTTACGTTTAAACATTAAAAACCCAATTATAAATTATATACAATTATAGACTTGCCGCATCAGTCTTTATTAAACTAATAAAGCATTCACATAAAAATGAAAAAATTTTAAAATGTCACATCAAAACAATTTGCTATTAAAAGTTTAACACCAAAATAAAAAGTATATACTAAATCAATAGCTCGGGCTTATACAAAAAAAAAATGTGCCCTGGTAAAAATTACTCAATATTTAAAAATTTTTTTTTTTTTTTTTTTTTTTTTTAACTCCATATAGTTGTATTGTGCAGCAATTGACATTTTACATAATGCCACGGTCGTATAGCGTCATGAATATTTTCTTCAGAAAAAGGTGAGTACGTTATATTGTTTGGAATATATCCCAACACCAATCTTGCTGGCAGTCCAGATTTCATGCGCAGCAACGTAGGTACCCAGAAAACACATGCTTAATCGGGCCAACGTTGCGCTAACGTTGGATTGTTTGACTAACGTTGGTCCAATGCATAACCAACGCGTTTTAACTCTACAATCATTAGCGTAGATTTACATCACGTTGGCTCAACGTTGGGCCAATTTACAATTATAATTCTATGCTTGCGATTTGATAACTTCAGTTAAATAAATGCTTTGCGAACCATTCGCGCAAAGCATTTATATAAAGCATTTTATTCTCCATTTTAAAAACACTTTTTACAGTGGATTAAACAGTTTTTACAGTATTTACAAAATAATTATTATTTTACAATTATTCCATCAAGTTTTACCTTTATCAATGAATTGGAAAAGAAAAGAAACTTATCAGTGTTATACAACGATATTAAAGTCTCGCATAGCACAAAACAATATTACAACGTGGATTTTACTGAATGTGATGAAAGTCTATTTAGTTTCGACAGAATTTTTATGCTACTAATGTTCTTGAGATTTTTATTAAAATTTATGATAATAATAATGTTGTTTATATACTTGATTTTCTAGATAGTGAAGCAAAGTCAGGTTCTTCTATAGTAGATATATTTATTATTATATATAATATGATTTGTGATTCTGTAATATGATTTGTGATAGAGACTGTAACATATATATATATATATATATATATATATATATATATATATATATATATATATATATATATATATATATATATATATATATATATATATATATATATATATATGATATAGCACCAAATGCAAATGGAAATTTTTTGATCTTTTCTATATTTTATATATTATAAATATGTATATATATTTTTTTCTGTATTTTTTTAAAATGTTCTTTTAATAGTATTATAATAGAAATTTTAGGTACAAATATGAATAGAAAAAGAAAAGAAACTTTTGATTGCTCTGCAAGGACATTAAGGCGTCGCGTGCAAACCAATATGCAGCTACACTTACAGCAGCCTCAATACAAAATTTATGCTGTGGAATTTGACAAAAATGTTAAAAACTCATTTGGTTTTGACAGAAATGTTGCAAACACTAATGTTCTTGGCGTGCCTGATTGTGATAAAATAGCTGATATTATTAAGGTTGATAATGTCTCTAATCTTGCAAATAGTGACAAAAGTTCGAATTCTTCTGCAACAAATGTAATATCTGATAGAGATTGTTATGTTGAGGAAATGGATTCTGTCAATATTGATGATGATGAAGATGGCATAAACAAAATTATGAACATTGAAGAAAATATGCTTGTTTATTATAAAGATTTTTCCAGTTCTGAGTCTGATTATGATGATAATGATAGAAACTTAAATAAAGAGCTGGCACATTGGGCTGTTAGTTGTAACATTCCACAAGCATCTTTGCGTATGTTATTAACCATTTTGCAACCACATTTTTCTCACTTGCCTCTGGATCCTCGCACACTTTTAAATACTCCACGAAACACTGTTGTAAAACTATTTGATAATGGTGGGGAGTATTGTCATTTAGGCTTAGTAACTGGTTTAACAAACATAATTTTAAACCAAATGCAAATAAATAATACTTCTCTTGAGCTGCAGTTTAATGTTGATGGATTGCCACTCTTCAAAAGTTCTGGGGTAGTTTTATGGCCAATTTTATGTAAGATTTTAAATTTTCCGTCACTTCCGTTTGTAGTAGGCATGTTTTGTGGGATAAGCAAGCCAAAAAGTCTTAATGAATTTCTTTCCGATTTCGTGAAGGAGCTCAAAGACTTGCTGTTATATGGGTTGAATCTTAACAATATTTTATACCGTTTTTCTATTCATTCTTTTGTATGTGGCACACCTGCAAGAGCTTTTTTGAAGAACATCAAATGTCATTCTGGTTATAGTTCGTGCGAGAAGTGCACTCAAGTAGGAGAGTATTGTGAAGGTAAAGTTATTTTCCCTAAAACAGATGCACCTCTTAGAACAGATAGCTCTTTTGATAAAATGGAGGATGAAGAACATCATACTGGTAGTCGATGTCCTTTATGTGATCTTGGTTTTGGAATGGTCTCCAGATTTCCTCTCGACTATATGCATCTGATTTGTTTGGGTGTTACAAAACGATTGATGCTTTACTGGAAAGGTCCTGTAGGTCCTTATGCAGTGCGTTTGGGGACACGAAGAGTGCTGGAATTGTCAGAAAAATTGATTTCTTTCATTCCCTTTATTCCTAGTGAATTTGCCCGCAAACCAAGATCATTGTTTGAAGTATTAAGATGGAAAGCCACAGAATTTAGACAATTTCTGTTATATACCGGTCCTGTAGCATTGCAAAGCATTTTAAGCAGTAAACTTTATAAACATTTTTTACTTTTATTTGTTGCTATTAAAATATTATCTACTAAACAACAAGACATTAATTTATGTGATTATTCAAATAGTCTGCTTATAAGATTTGTAGAGGAAATGAAATTACTATATGGAAAAGAAACAATGGTATATAACATACACAATCTGGTTCATATTTCTGCTGACGTAAAATTGTTAGGATCATTAGATGATTTTAGTTGCTTTCCTTATGAAAATCAACTTGGTGTTATAAAAAAGTTAGTTAGAAAACCACAAAATGTTTTGCAACAAATTTGTGGACGGCTCACTGAAAAACTTTACACATATAAAAAAGATGCAAAATTCATTAGATCAAACAGTTCACCTCTTCTTGTACCTAACAGTAATCATTGCCGTGGTCCTTTGTTAACGTTTTCAGATGTTGAACAGTATAGTAAATTAAACATAGGAAAGTATTGTCTATCTTTGTCGTCAAAAAATAACTCCAATAATCATTTTCTTACTAATGGTGGTGATTTCTGCATATTGAAAAACATAATTAATCAAAATGGTACTATATTTGTAATTTTTCAAAAATATTTGCAGTTGTCAGAATTTTTTGATTATCCATTGAACTCAAGTGAACTTGGAATATATAGAGTTACGAATAAACTGTCTTCTCTAATTACTTTGCCAGCAAATGATATTGCTAAAAAGTGTGTTTGTCTCCCAACAGTTACTAACAATGAGTTTGTAGTTTTTCCAATTGATTCTAAATAAAATTTTAAAAGAACTTTATAAACTTTTTGTCTTATTTTATTCCGTTTTTGTTTTGCGTTTAAATTTGTTTTAGAGTTTAAAGTAAAGCTTGTGATCAAAAACATTAGTTAAAGTTTGCGATTTCTCAATGATATAAAAATTTAGTCTTCTACAAATCCTGATGTTATAATAATGGGGTACTTTTTTTAAAATAAAGTTTGAATTAACAAAAAAAAGCAAATTTAATACTTATATAAATAATAGTATAAGAATAGTATAATAATATTGTTAATAATATTTGATCGTATAACCACCCATTTTACTTAATAAATGATAAATGAAAAAGTTTTATGCAATCAAATTAACAAATTTTATTAATTAATTTTAAAAATTTAAGTGACTTGTTATAATAAGTTATGTTAAATTCTCTCAACATCACAAAAAAGAGATGGAACCCTATTATTCTAATGTCATGAAATGTTTGCTTGTTAGAATTTGATCAAAATCACATAAATCAAAAATTTATTGTTTGTAAATGTTTAAATTTCTATATGAAAATGTGTTTTTAGAACTTTAATAACTTTTATTATAATGTCGGAATATGTGGTTGTTCATTTTGAAGATGAACAAGATAATTCTGTGGAAGCAATTCCCATATCTTGGCTGCAGGATGGAAACAAATTTGGATATTGGCCACCTTTTAGGTCAACAGGACGAATCAAAAGTGCAATCAAAAATGCAACAGAACCAGTTGTTGGAATGTGGAAACTTTGTCGTTTGCGAGTACTCCACAAATATGGTAATAATCAAATAAAACTATATAAATGATTATAGTTGAAAAGAAAAATGACTAAAATAATTGATATACTGTATATTCTAAATATATACAGTATATCAATACACTTCAGTCATTTTTGTTTTCATAATTATAAATCACCAAATTTAGACTATTTATATAAATAGTCTGAATATAGAGATTCCCCAATATTAATTTTGTTAAAAATAGATGTTAGTTAATGATTATTAGTATTTCAGGGTGTGCTATAGAATGACTACTCAGTGGCTGGTAGGAATGTTTTAATTGACTATTTGAATTTGCCAAAATTAGTTCCTGGTGGTCAACATTGACCACCAGGAACTTATAAAATAAATTAAGTTTTTTAATTTATTACACTGTCCAATTAATGAATTGATCATCTATTACTGACAGCCAGTAAAAAAGTGACTTTTCTTTTAAAATTTCACAGTTTTTTATTTAGAAGTGATAAAACATTTTTTTACTGTTTAGGCACTCTAGAAGCAGCTCGAAAACACACAAAATCTGCAGAGTGTCAGTCAAACTTGGATTCGGATAAAGAGAAAAAAAGTCGAAAGCAAAAAGCAAAGAGACAGCACAATTCTGATGTTGAAAACCTTGAGTATCTAACAGAGATGGAACAACAGCTTCAAGAGCAATATGATGAGCGAAGATTGCCCTTAATTCCTACTTTTCCTAAAGGTATTTTGGAAAACATTCATGGTAGAGTGGTATTAGCATAGTTAAGAAATTGTATTATCTGTTGTGATTTTGTATAATGCATTGTTGACAACTTGAGGATTAATTGTTTTAATCGATCTATAGTTGTTTTAGGAAACAAATCTGGCAAGAGCATGACCCAAGACACCAAGATTTCTAGCATACAAAATACAACCGACAAAAAGAAACAAGAAAAGTTAGGATTACTGGAATCAGGTATGTATATTTAATAAAATTTCTGTTCTTTTTTGTTTACAATTCTCTTGCCTAGTTTATTTCTATGTAATTCTTATGGCTCTAAACAGTCAAATATAGTTAAGATTTATATATATAAATAAAATTACTATTAATAAGACAGCTTTTTAGGCTTAAAAATTTGTCTTTATATAATCTATTGATCAGCTCCAACATAGGAACTGCAATAAACAGTTGATTTGTTATGACAGAAAATACCTTTTCAAGATATTACAAGATAAAAATACTTTTTTAAAAATACAACTTTTTAATGTTTAATGTACTTTTAGTTAGTACTGTGAGTGACCAACGTCATAAAAATTTGCTTATGCCGAGAATGACACCTGGTTTATCAATGTTGCAAGGTAAATTAATTTTATTTTTATATACTTTTAAGTTGTAAATAATATAATGCAAAATGTTTTACTTGTTGTGAAATGTTTTTGTGAATTCATTATGTGCTTTCAAGAAGAGGAAACTGATCATACACCATTCATCAAAGTGAACACATCATTGCAATCAGAAACTGGCAACAACCAAGGTATTTAATTTATACTGCGCAGTGAGCTGTTTTCAGCATTTAAAAACATTGGTAATGTTATTTTGTTGTCACTCAGTGTTTGTCTTATTGAATTCAGTGTTTACTGTGTAGGATAAGATTTAGTAAAAATATTTAACAACTTAAACGACTTTGTTCATTTTAAATGTAATCTTTTTCAGGCGATCTTCCAACCTTACTTCATTCAATGTTTGCTCGTCTCACAAAGATTGAACAAAAATTAGATACATGTCTTATGCAGCAGAAAATGATACTGAAGGTTGTTGGCTCATCAGAGGTTGCTGTTGCATTACCTGACAATATATCATTGCCATTGCATTCCATTGTGCAATTAGAACATCTTGAGCAGGTTCTGCTAGAAAAACCTTCATTGGATGCATTGGTATAATTAATTTAGATAATATTTTTATTGCAGATTTTTATCTGGTTTTAATGGGTCTATTATAAAAAATATAAAACTTTCCAGATTATGCATCTTGGTCAGATCGGTGGACGAACTGTTGCAGAAACAGTGAGAAATGTGCTCTCTGAATTGATGGCTACAGAAGTGGCTCAACAAATAAACTTTGAAGGTCGAGGTGGGCAAAAGCAAGGAATCAAAACCATGAAAATATTATCTGCAATTTACGGTTGGTGATCAATAAATGTTGTTAATTATGTTGTGTATGGCCATTTAGTTATAACTAGCAAAATTTACTTATGCATGTTTCATTAAATCTACAGTACATGTAATGAAACATGTAAATTTTGTTAAGTTACGAAGATTTAAACCATAACGTATTAGACCTCACATAAGGTTTTAACTTTTAGTTAACACGAGTATGCTCTATGAATAATAGATAATACAAAATAGAATACCATGAAATTTACCATGAAAAATTCATTCATTTTTTTTTTTTTTTTAATGATTGCACAACCAGTGACTTTTTAATTACTTTAAAACCAAATTTTCATCTATTTTTTTTTAGGGCTGCTGTGTACATTATATTAAATGTTTAATTTTTTTTTTATGGTTAGGTGCAGTTCAGCATAATCCATACACAAAAAATGCTACGAAAATGGAAGTAAACGAATACGTGAAGTCGTGGCTTCGTAATTCGTGCGATCGCAAAAAGTCAGACGGATCAGGAGGGCGCAAACGTCGTAGTCTTGACAGTTCAACAAACAAACGTTTGAGGATTGTTTCAGCATCCCATTCACAACTTCAGGAAAAAGACGGTGATGCAGATGACGACGATAATTAATGTACAACAGTTTATATTATCTAATATACGTATCATTTTATTACATATTTTTTATTCTCTACCTTGAAAAGGCATTTTGATACCTTAAAGTAATTTACCTTAAATGAATTCATCCACGCTTGATCGTGATACCATTCAAAAGGTATTTCCATCAAGTCGGTTTGCATTTGATTGAAGCAATTTAAATGGCTCTAATCAAATGTCGATTGCAACTTAAATAGGTTTTATAATACATTAAATAATAACAAATAAAAGTAATTTTATTTTAACACTGGCGGAACTAACTATGTACTAAGTACAAAAAGCGTTTGTAATTCATTGGCCCTAATAAAATATATAATCGGATATATGCTGGCTAAACAGCGTCGAGCCAATGTGAGTGGGCCAATGCATGCCCGGCGGTCATCACGGAATTGGCCCACCGTTGGTTGCCAACGGTGGGCCAACGTTACGATAAGCATTGGCCAAACGTTGGGCCAACGATGGTGTGTTAGCTGGGTATTTCCAGGAATAGGGTCACCACCTTTGCATGGTTGTGTTCTTCATGCAAATGTATGTATAAGTTCGTATTCAGTTTATAGTGCGTTTTATCGTCAAAATGCACTTGTGTTTCTGATTGAAATTGTCGCAACACTTTTGTCATGTGGTTGAATAGTATAAAGCTAGATATTAGAAGTAACATAGCAAAAGCTATAAGGATTAGGGCCAACGCACAATGAGTCCGAATTGCGAAAAAGTGGCCAAAACTTTTTTCCGATTTTTTTTTTAACAGAAATTGAACTTTGTGCAATCTTTTTACTTTAAACAGATGTAAACTGTATTTAAACTCAATATAGAGTCGTTTTCTGTAAAGAAAATTTATAGCTTTGTTTTCATAAAATATTAATTGCAAAGAGTGCATCTAGAAGATTATACAGGTGTTTTTTCTTTGTTGTTGATTAAATATGAAAAGATTAGAACTTATAAGCGTAATTCAAGAAGTTGGTGTTAATCATGCGAATTTGCAAGCCGTTTTAGAAACTGAAGCAAAAAATAAATTGCTAACCAATGAAGAACTGTCTGATGCAGAACTCTCAGAAAAAATTAGACTTTTTATTTATAAATTTCGGGTTAAATATGCAAAGCATAATCGTAATTTTAAAAGATTAGTTAAACAAGAAGTGGCCTGGTTAGAGGGTGAGTTGTTTCAGAATCAAAATACTAAACTTGATTCAACTTTAAAAACTGGACGACCAGAAAAAGAATGGATAGAGTGTTCATTAAGAACAAAAAGGAGGAAAGTTTCAAGGTAGTTTCTAGTTTAGAATTGCTATTTTTGTTTTTAAAAGTCACTGATTAAATACATAATTTTTAATAAAAATATACACCCACAGTTCCACACTTGTGTGGTTAAGGCAGTTTTCCATAGTATCAATTTTTGAAATTATCATAATGGAAATAGTTTATCAAATAATGATGTTGTTTATTTTTATTTTAGTTTGGCTAAAACTCATACAACTGAAGAATTAGCAGAAGCTGCTGTTGTACGTGCAAAATCAAGTCCTGGAAAATCTGATTTGGGAAAAAATGTTAAAATGTTTTCTGAAGATCTACCAGGCCAAACTTACCAATATGATAATTATCAGCCAATTATGATGTCTGCTGATCAAGCTTTATCACTTAAAATTCAATGTGATTTGAGTGATTTACAATACCAGATTATTCGAAACTCATCTCTGATGCAAAATGCTGACATTTATCCCCCATTAAAAGCAATCCTAAAATCAAAAGCAGATTGTTATCCAGAGGGTTTGCATATTACAGAAACGTCTGCGAAGTGTAGTTTGCAGAACATGGTTAACCATACCTTGCTTCGAATTTTGAAACTAAATTCTGAGCAGCTTCAAAATTTAGATGAAACAGTTACACATGGAGTATTCAATTTGAAATGTGGCATGGATGGTGCATCTTCACAAAGTATTTATAATCAAAGGTTTGATGATACTGATCTTACTACTGGAGTGCAGAATGAACAGTCAGTATTTCAAACTGCAATAGTTCCTTTGAAATTAAAAATTGGGGGTTCAAACATCTGGAATAATCCTAAACCATCCAGCCCTCATTTTTGTAGACCTCTTGAACTACAATACCTAAAGGAAACAAATGAACTCATTGCAGCAGAAGAAATAAATCTTAGAAAACAAATCGAAAATCTGCAAGACTATATTTTAGATCTAGATCTTCTCAGTAGTAAAAAGCACTGTTCCATAAAAATTAAAACTGTTGTTGACTTGACTATGTTGGATGGCAAGTCAGTAAATGCTATCATGTTTTCGAATTCATCACAATCGTGCAATATTTGTTTTGCAAAACCGAGTGAGATGAACAATCTAGTAAAAATCAGAATGTTTACTCCAAATAAAAAATCTCTTACTATGGGACTATCTACTTTACATTGTTGGATTAGACTTTTTGAGTATGTGCTACACTTAGGATATAAAATCAAAATTAAAAAGTATCAGGCTAGATCAAAAGAACATAAGCTTTCTGTTATTGAGCAAAAAAATAAAATTCAGAATAGGTTTAGAAGCGAGCTCAGCCTTGTTGTCGATATGCCAAAGCATGGCTATGGTTCCTCAAACACAGGTAACACAGCCAGAAGAGCATTTGACAATGCAGATACTTTTGCAGACATTACAGGAGTTGATGTTAAAATAATTGTTAGATTGAGAAATATAATGAAGGCTGTGTGCAGTGGATACCACCTTGATTTGGGGGCCTTCAAAAAATATTGTTTAGCTACTTCTGAAATAATAATTAAAAAATATAACTGGTACATAATGCCACCTACAGTACACAAGCTATTAGAGCATGGTTATCAAATTTCTGATTGCTTTGAACTCCCAATAGGTATTTACTCAGAAGAGGCACAGGAAGCACAAAACAAATACATTTGAAATGCAAGACTAAACCATACATGTAAAATTTCTAGAAAAAATGCAATGGAAAACCAATATCATTATCTGCTGTTACGTAGTGATCCAATAGTATCATCATTCATCTTCAAAAAAACTAAATCTATTAGTGCTGTTAACTTAGATTCTGAAGTTTTAAACCTTTTGCTTGATGAACAATAAATATTTTTTAAAAATAATTTTTACTATATTACTAAATGTTGCAAATATTGGTTTATACATGTGTGTATGTGTGTATATATATTTGAGATCTTTTAAGGTATATATATAAACTTTAAAAGATCTCAAGTTATAAAAATGCTGAAATGAAGTCTTGCATTTGTTGTTCTCACCCCTCCCCCCCGGGCTTTTTCTAATGTCTTTTTTTGAAACAATTGACATAAAACCAAAATGGAGCAAATTCGAGCAGCTAAAAAATTATTTGTTTTATACCCAATACGTTCATAATAATGTGATAGAAATTTAGGAGGAGTGAAAAGTGGACATTTTAAGCTTTATCACTTTTTGTAACCGGGGAAATACATATTTTAAAAATTTTTCTCCTTTCTTCAAAAACCCAAAATCTAAAGCTAAAAAATCGAGTTATTACTTCTTTTTTGATTAAAACCATATTAACAATAATATATGAAAATGAAATTTTAAAAAAGTTTACAAATGTTGTATAATAATATAAAAATTGTCTTATTTAAAAAAATACAAAAATTCGTGAATTATTTTGGAAATTTTTATTTTATTTTTTAAGCGCAATAAATCACTCCCAAAACATATAAAGGACGTATTAAAAATTCTGCAAAATATTTTTTTCAGCTATTGGGTAAATATTCTTTCTAAATTATAAAAAATATTTATATATTGGAATACTTTTAAAAAACGACTTTTGGCCACATTTTTGAGATTTGGATTCATAGTGCAACGTGATCCTTCGTTTTGTTATTGTGATACCAAACCATTTTTGTTGTAGTGTGGCGAGTTTTGGAAATCGCATCGTATTTGGTAGACCCTCCATTTCGCATGATTGATTTTGAATGGTTAGAGTAGTTTCTCCTAAATCGAGTTTTACCTTCATTTGTATCAGTGTTGGTAGTCCTAATATTAGATCATGTAATACATTTGGTGCTACCACAACTTTCGTATTGAATACTTGATCAGCAATTTGAACTGTGATATTATCTTCTCTTGTGATTGGTATTTTGTGGTTAGATGCTGATATGAGGTGGGTTCTGTTGTCACTTTTAGAATTTAAAGGGTAATCTTGATGCTTTATTTTAAAATAGAGGTCTGCATTAATAACTGACACTATGGAGCCGGTATCAATTAGGGCTTTTATCTGATGTTGTGTTGATGTCATTTGGATGGTTACAATCGTCTGTAAGGCGTCATTGCGATTACCATCCTTCAAACTTATTTCTGAGATTGCCATTAATCTACTATCTTTTACATCCTTTTGTTCCACGTCCACGTAACATACTTTACGTGTTTCCTTCAAAGCTGTTTCTTCTTTGGGGGATATTGAAATTGGGTTGATTTAATTAGCTGTTTGGGGTGTATGTTGATTTACTGTGTTATTAAGTGAAGACTGAATGGGGTCCGATACTGGTTTGGGAATACAAAGTCTAATAAGACTAGCTTTGTTCGTATAAAAGATAAAACATATTAAACTTAACAGCAATGTCCACTTTATTGCACCACCTATTCCTCCCAATATGTTATGAAAGAAACTGCCTAGGCCAGTTGTAGAATATTTTACGGCAATACCAGACGCTTGAATAATGTTAGTTACTGCTGAACCAAAACTTCCAACAACTTTCTCATCTAAATCTCTTACTCCATTTAATTCATTGTGTGGTGAAGAACCGATAGTCTTTATTATTGAACTGCTCCCTTTTGCAAGAGACTCAATTGTAGAGCCTAATGCTCTTCCGATACCAACTAAAACGTTTCCATCACCTTGTTCTACCTGGAGTTCTTTGATTTCTTGAATAGCATCATGAACATAAGTGAAAATTTTTAGCATGGCATATGGTTCTAACACATGAGGCGATTTGGTTAACATCTTTTCGTTAAATCCCTTAATTTTCTTTAAGTGGTTTTCTTTCGTTTCATTGATAGTGTTTGAGTTCAATGTCACAGCAGAAACCGTTCCGTCTGCGGTAATGACATGGTATTTATTGTTTACATCTTTTAGGTATGTAATTGAAGGCCTACTTTTACATGGTATATTCGGACTGAATTTAACCGCGTGACAGTCGATTACCCGTAAAAACCGAGTGGTGTTGTCATAAGTTATCGATATAGGAAAATCAGCATAGCAAGTTTCATTAGTTTTTCGATCAAGATGCAGTTTATATTTGTATATTCTATGGCACTCCTCGAGTTGTAGGGCATCTCCTACTGTATGTACCAGAACTCCAGCCTCTGGTTGGATCCACCTTGACGCGGTGTTTGGGAATGTAGAGATCATCCAGTGTTGAAGTTTAGATATTTCTTTTTGTAAGAAGCAAATTCTTTCTCATTCCCTAACCATGATTTGTTTTTGATGAATAATTGTCTGCGCTATATGTGGCTCTAGAAGAGGAGCAATAACTGTGTCCGCGACGAACCTGGCGTATTCTCTAGCTGCGTCGTTCAAGAACTGTAGAGGGTCTTGTGAATTTTCGTTGTTGTTGTGAAGGATAAGGCCGTTATCTAGTTGGATAATTTTATCTTGGCTATCAAGTGATTGTTGGATTGCCCCACCAGCTTGTAAACTTAAATTAAAACGTATTCGCCTGCTTGTTGTACGGTATGTAATCCGAGGGAATGCATTTCTTCGTAGTCATGGTGAGGGTCTTCCCACACAATAACTTTTAAGGAGTTCTTGATGTAGCAAATTCCTGCTTTGAAAGTTTGATCTATGGTGGAGGGGCATTCTGTGTCAGTGACATGTTGTTCAATGTGGCTTGAATTACCTAGTAATTGGGC
Organism: Hydra viridissima; assembly: GCF_058129835.1. Lineage (NCBI taxonomy): Eukaryota > Metazoa > Cnidaria > Hydrozoa > Anthoathecata > Hydridae > Hydra > Hydra viridissima. The sequence goes on along the minus strand of NW_028324304.1, from coordinate 4,029,147 downwards.
GGGAAATCGGCGAATTTCAAACAGATCTTGGGTTAGTATATTTGTCTTAAATATTTGGCAATTGTATTCCTCAGAAATTTTACTTTTCCATTGACCTTCTTCAATTTCAAAAATTAACGGTTGTTGAATATTTACGATTTCGGTTGGGGTGGGTAGATCGTCTTTTATTTTGTTGTTGCTGTTGTACGATGCGTGAAAAATATGTCTTACACTTTCGATCGGCTAATGTTCTCTTATCTTTATTAATGAAGTTATAAGAATTTGATTATACACCATGGCAAGGTAAAGCTCATGTGGGACTCGTATTTCATCATCTTTACGAGATCTCACACTAGAAACGAATATATTTTCATGATTACATGTTAAAGTTACTTTATAATGGGTACAAAGGTAGATAGGGAACTTAGAAACGGTTGGGGAGTGACGAAACACCTCTGCTGTATAAGTTTTTAATTCGTAATCTTCTTTATTCATTTAATGTTCGCAGTTTTTTATTGTGGGGTATTCGTAAATTCCCATATGCGTGGTTTTAGCGCAGTCATATACCGGCCCAATGTCAATACTTAGAATATGTGGAGCTATTAATGTGAAAAACACGAATATTTGCGTTAGTAAATAATTAACACTACATTTTCTTCGTCTATGAGAGATTTGGTTAAAAGTTGTTAACAAACAATTTCGGGGTAAACTGTCTGCTGAGGTTCCAATGTCTTTATGAGGTACCTGGAGCTGTTCAAAATAAATTCGTACCAGTTCTGGACTGAGGTTGTTTTCTGGCTCCCAAGTATTGTTTGTTTCGTCATAATCTTTCCATTTTATGAGGAACTCTCTCTTCCCTCTTCGTGTTCTGTGGTTTCGTATTCCGTTTACTTGAAATATGTTATATTCATTTGGTTCATGCCAATTCTTCTTTTATGTATTTGTAGGGGGAACTAGGGATCTAGTTATTTCCTCGTCTTTTTTATGGTTTTGGTTTTGAAATCTTTCCGCGTTGTTAGGTTCTTCTTTTAATGTTTGGGAATTCATTTGTGGATTTTGAACACTTTCTTGTTCTGAGAGGTTCTGATCTGCTGTAATATTCTTAATGGGTTCGTGGAACTTCTTAAGTCTGTTTGAGTGAATGACTGTTGGTCCCTTACTTCCATCGATTTTTTTGGATTTTAAAGTTGACTGCTGAAAGCTTTTCTAAGATTATATACGGTCCTCGCCACTGTTTCTGTAGTTTAGGAGATAGTCCTTTTTTTCTTTCTTTACTGTGAACCAATACTTTATCACCTTTTTGGAATGTGGTTTCTTTTGTCGATCTATCATAATAAAACTTATTTTGTAATTGTGCTTTTTGTAGATTTCTTCGTACAATGTCATGGGCTAATTGAATTCTGGTTGTTAAAAGGTTTCTGAATTCTGTGATCGTGCGGGGAAGGTCTTTTTGAGTATATAACGTAACATCGGGTGGTAATCTAGGTTCTCTCCCGAATTGCAGAAAGTAGGGCGATTCTCCACGCGAGCTGTTAATAGAAGTTCTATATGCGAATAAAGCGGCATTGATGTGAAGGTCTCAGTCTTTTTGGTGGTCGCTAACGTACATGGAAAGTGTTTTTACTAAGGTTTCATTGAATCTTTCCACCATTCCGTCACATTCGGTGTTTATTTTCTTAGTATTTATCATACCGCATAGTTCACTAATCAATTTTGAGAGGAAGTTGGTACCTCTATCTGTTAAGAATGTTCGTGGAGCTCCATCTCAGGACCATATTATCTAGTAACAATTGCGCTATAATAATAGCGTCAGTAGTAGCTGTTGCGAAAGCTTCTGGCCAGGCTGTCAATCTATCTTGGAAAGCAACTATATACTTATTTCCGGAAATAGTAACTGGAAATGGTCCTATAACGTCACAAGCGACTTGATCCCAAGGTTCTCCTGCTGGTATGGGTTGCAGAGGGGCTTTATATTGAGGAGTTCTTCCTTTGCTTTTAGAGCATCCTGTACAGCTTTGAATCCATTTTTCTGTCTCTGAATACATTAGTGGCCAAAAATACCTTTTCCTCAGTTTGTCAATCGTTTTGACTAAACCAAAATGTCCTGATATCGCGTGACCCAGAATAGAATGTCGTTTCTGAATTTCGGTAGTATTTATAGCTGTTTATAAATCCCTTCAGTAGATTTCTTGCTTGGTTCATATATGTGATAGAGTATATCATGTTCGCCGAGTAAATATTGGTTGATGTCAATTAGTAGTCGCGCGGCTTCTTTTTTGTTGTCAGGGATAATCTTTTGTTTAAGTAATTTATCTTGTGTAATAATTCGAGGTCTAATCTTTGTTGGCGTTTAACTTCCTCTTTTTCTGATGTTATTTCATTTTTTATTATAAATTGTTTTGTTCCTCCGATTAAATCTTCTTTAATTATAGATTCTATTTGTCTGATGTCATTAGGGAGTTAATCATGTGATATGGGATTGACACCCAACTCTTCCCTCGCTGAGTTATGCTTATTCAATGAACATAAGAATAGGTCACTATTTTCTGATTGATTATTGTCGAAGTATTTGCGTCGAGACAGGGCGTCAGCGTTGTTGTTTAATTTACCAGATTTATATTCAATATCATAATCGTACGCCTGTAAGAGTAAGGCCCACCTCGTTACTTTTCCTGTTGGTTCTTTTGTGTTCAAAATGTAATTTAGCCGTTTATGGTCGGTGACAATGGTGAACCTGTTGTTGTGAAGATATGCATGACACTTCTTTACTGCAACCACTATTGCTAGCGCTTCCCTCTCGGTTACAGATGTCTTCTGTTCTCTTGCAGAAAATTGTCTTCCTCCATAAAGTACAGGGCGTTCGATTCCATAGAGTCTTTGGCTGAGTGTAAACCCTAAACCGGTGGCACTTGCATCCGTAGTTAGAATAAACCTCCGTGTAAAATCTGGATATGCCAGGAGAGGTTTCTCAACAAGTTTCTGTTTTAGTGTGCTAAACGCTTCTTGACAATGGTGATCCCAGTTAAATTTGACACCTACTCTGGTTAGATTATATAGAGGGGCGGCTATCTTGCTAAAATTGTGAATAAATCTTCTATAATAGCTTACTAAACCTAAAAAGGATCGTGTTTCTTTAGCATTCGATGGTCTGGGGTAGTCTTGTACTGCTGATAGATTTTCGTTTTTAGGTTGTATGCCATCTCTATTTACTATGTGGCCTAGAAATGCAGACGATTCTTTTGCAAAGATGCATTTACTAGTTTTTAATTTTAGATTTGCTCCTTGTAGTTTCTTAGATATTTCTCAAAACTAGGAGAAAATATGATGATGTCGTCAATGTAAATAAGACAAAATTTCCAGAGTTCTTCTTGAAGAATGTGTTCCGTTAGTCTTTGGAAAGTGCTCGGTGCGTTGCACAATCCAAACGGCATAACGTTACATTCATATAGGCCGCGATGTGAAATAAAAGCCGTTTTTTCTTTACAGGCTTCTTCCATTTCTATTTGCCAGTATCCACTCATTAGGTCTAAAGTGGTAAAGAATTGTGCGCCATTTAGACTGTCTAAAATGTCATCAATCCTTGGAAGGAGGTAAGAATCCTTTATGGTTACGGAGTTAACATCTCTAAAGCCTAACCTCTCCATTTGGTTTTGGCACAATAATGACGGGGGCTGCCCACGGGCTGACGGACTTCCTAATGACATTAGCATTAATCATTTTATCTATTTCTTTATCGATTTCTTGCCGCTGTTTTGGGGATACTCTGTAGGCTCTTTTTCAAATGGGTGCGGCGCGTCCAGTATTTATAACATGCTTTATTAGGTGAGTACATCCTAACATATTTTGTGAATTTGCAAATATATCACAGTGCCTTCCTACTAGTTCCGAAATATCTCTGAAGTGTTCTTCAGTTAAGTTTAAATGACCTGACCTGTACAGTTCTACGGAATTATTGTCTTGTAAGATAACATTAATAAAATGATGTTGGTTTTTTTCTTCTATAATATGTTCATCTGAAGACACACTATATATTTTACCTAAGACTGTATCGGTTTCTAATTCAAAAGATTCGTTGGTGGGGTTTGAGACCATTGCAGCTACGGCTCTGTTGTCTCCCGATAAGAGTGTGGGCTGCAACACTAGGTTTTCTTTTAAGAATAGTTCTTTACTTGGTTTAAAGTAGTAATCATCATTCGTTGAAAAGTCATATGGGACGTTTAGGATTGTTGTTGAAAGGGGTTGCAATCTTTTCCTTTTGGTTGTAACAACCTCGTTGTATTCGTCCGTTTCTTCTTCCTACTGAGCTGATCTGTTTTAATCGAGTTTATGTTTTGTTCTAGTGTTAAATTTTTGTTTTTAAAATCAATCACCCCGTTATATTCGGTGAGAAAACCTTTTCCTAAGATTACATCATAGTTTAAATTGTCTATAACATATGTTTTAAATGGGTAAACTATCTGTCGTATCTCAAAATTAAGCGTCAGCATTTCTTGTATGAGATAGTGCATCTCCGTTGGCGGATGTGACTATTTGTAGGTCACTTGGGTGTAACGTGCGACGTTTCTTCTTGTTTGAAGTGAGTAGTGTGGAATAAAAATTATAGCTTGTGGCCGTTATTGCAGCGCCAGTGTCCACTAGTAACTTCTTCCACTGATCGTCTACTTTTCCCCATATACTTAAATTAGATGGCTGTGATATGTCTTGGTTGTCTTGTATCTGATTGATAATTTGCTTCAATGCTGGAGCTTGAGGCAATTCTATGGGAATGAGGGGTTTATCCATCACACTCTTGACTGGAATAGGAATAGATGGGGATTCATAAGTTTGGTTTATTTGGACATTTCCTTCTATTTGTATAGTAGTTGGTGAAGGCTCACTATTATAGCAATTTAAGACATTATTCTTTTCAGGACCTAATGGGTGTCTATTTGTAACTATTTGTGAATCTTTTTGATCATTTCCGCGAAGGCTAATTGGGTTAGTTTTATTCTCTAGAAGTCCTTGGATTGGGTTAGAGATTTTTATCGGAATATCGTTAATTAACTTGCAATCGTTATCGTGGACAGTTATAGAAACGACTTGTGAGTTTGGTATTGGGTTAGCATTCTTTTCTCTCAAGGTAAATGGGCTATCGGGTTTCTATCGTAGTTTTGTTGAAGTGTGGACCATTTGGAGTTATAGTTATTTTCGCTGTTTCTCCAAGAAGGCCCATGATTTGAAAATTCACGCGGTGGGTTATTGGGTAGAGGAATCCAGGAATCACGGAACACTTGGTCGCAGTATCTGGCTATATGACCTACATTGTGACACTTGTAGCAGGTGGGTTGGTTTTGTGGTTGTGAGTAGTAGTTTTGTGGCATTGCCTGGTTTTCAGCTTGTTGTTTTAAGAGCCGTAATTTTAATTGTTTTAGTTCTTGTCTTAATCTAGGGACCTCTCTGGTTGCACCGTCAGGGGTGGCTAAGTTGGCGGGTGTCGTATTGTATGCGTTTAGTGGGGGTGTATCATTTTCCGCAAAAGTTACCGTGTTGGTTTTCGAGGGTTTAGTTTGTAGTTTGTTCATCGCTTTCACTATAGTTGCAACTATTCTCTCATCATCGTCGCTGATAACGGAATTGTTGACTCGTGCTATCCTAACTGCCTTCGTGTAGGTTGCTGGTTGACTTAAAAGGAGTCTCTGTTTAAGGTTAGGATTCACGTCTTGTATAAATAGGTCTAATATAGTCTCTTCACTAGCGTTTAATTCTTGGCACAATTTCTCGAGATTGGCTATGAACTTCTCTAGACCGCTTTGTCTTCTTTAAGGCTGTATAGCTGCGTCTTCTTTATCCACACACCCTCTGGGGGTTCATACTCACTTTGAAAAGCCTGTATGAGTGAGTCAATCAATGTGCTGTTTGTTTTTTTCTGGTAGGGACTCGTAGTATGTGGAAGCGGACTGGTTCAGGCACAGGGGAAATGCACAAAGTTGATCGTGGCTATTCCAGTTATTAAAGGTGGCTACTCTTTTAAACTGAAGAAGGAATTCTTTGACGTCTTCTTCGGGGCTTCCATTAAATTTCGGGAGGTTGGATCTATCTACTGAGGGTCTCACGGAGAGTGTCAACTTTTCAAGCAGAGCTGTCAAAAGAGTTTCATCATTGCGTTTCTCTGGGGTATTCTTTATTACTTGTCTGTCAATTGTTTCCGTAAACCTTTCTAAAATTCTTTCTAACCGTCTGTTGTTTAAATCGTCACTTCCTATAGAGTCTCTATCATAGCTATCTGGTGGGGGTATTTGTACTTCGGGGGTATTAACATTTATAGCAGCCGGTGTGGTAGAGAAAAATATTGGCACGGAGCTGGGATTGTGGTGATTCATTTTAATTGTATTTAAATCTCTTCTTATAAATTTCTTCTTTTAAATTTCTTCTTTTAAATTTCTAATAAATATTTTCTCCTTTTTTTTAATATAATTTCCTTCTTCTAAATTTTCTTATTTTAATTTCACCTTAATTGTTTCTTGTAAAATTTCTCGTTTAAATTTTATTCATAAAAATTTCCTCGTTTAAATTTCTTCTTATAAATTTCCTTCTTATAAACTTCTTCTTATAAATTACTTCTATATATTTCTTCTTAAATTTTTTTTTTTTTTTGTGCACACCTGAATGCAGCTAAGTTCTCTCTAATTATGCAGAAGAAAAGAGACGAATTTTATCTCGGTAGTACCTCCAATGTGAGGCGGAACTTTTTGAGTATATTTTTTATTGTGTAAATATTGTGAGTCGGGGTTTCTTTACGAGGAATGGGGTTTAATGGTTTGTATTTTAGGAGGATAGGGTGTATAGATGTAGGGATGCCTCTTTGGTTCTGTGTAATGGTAGCACTCTGACTTGTGTTATAATGCGCGCTTACTTTTCTTGGCGCGTGATATATTTCTTCCCTATTTTGTTTATGAATAACAAATCTTTTTTTGTTATTAACAAATAATATATTCTCCACTTTAAACTATATAAAAAAACCGTTTCTTACTGATTCTCTTCGGTTTTCTCGTTTTTATATTTGTTGCTTTGTTTTTGGGCGTTGGCGTCTTTTCATTTTCGTTAGATAGCGTGTAAAATATTAATGGTTGATTTTGGGTGTTTTGATTGTTATGAATAGCATCTTTGTTAATTAGGTTTAGCTTCCTCACGGTATTTAAACATATCCATATGCTTTGATCAATTTAAAATTCGTTAATAAATGAAATTGCATAACAATTGATTATGAAAATGGTAAGTCCATTTTCTTTAGAATTACTCATTAAGCACTTATAAAAAGTTTATCAGTCAAAATACGCAAAAGCGTAATTTGACTGATAGGATGGAATGGAAAAACCGTTAGCCACAGACGTGTTTAATATTGCATGTTTTAACATGTCCCGAGAAATTGCGTAATTGCAAATCTGCAAAATGTTTGTCTAAAACTCATTGTTATCAGTATTAGTGTGACAGTATCGAAGTGTAGTCCCGATATTTAAATTTAATATAATTTTTACAATTATTTACTTTTATTATATAAAAAACGGATAACTTCATATTAAAATCAGAAAGTGAAACAGGTTGGAAGTAATAATGAATCATTATTTTACTATAGTTTAAGATATTTTTTTTATTCTATTGTAAATGTAAAATCACACAGAAAAAAACCCTATGAATATAAACAAAAGAAGAGTCTTATAAATGGAGGATGAGGATAATACCACTAATAAAAACACATGTTTAAAGAAAATTACAAAAAGAAGAAGAATTATAGAGCTAGAATGTACATCATATGAGGATGATGCTTCATATAGCCAAAACTTCGATTCTGCAAAAGAATATAAAGGACAATATGCCCAAAGAATAAGTAAAATCAAGCGAAAACAAGCGAAATTCCGAACAAGAATACTGTGCAAAAAACGGTAAAATTATTAAAGAAAAAAAATTTGAAAATAAAAGTTGTAACTGTTCGAAAAAATGTGTAGAACTTTGGAATATGAGCGACTTAGATAAACAAAACTTATTTCTCTATGGAAATGTTCATAGTTATCCTGTAAAAAGAAGAAGGCCAAGAAATTATGCGGGAACATTGAGGACTAATGTGTATAAATTTCTCTTGAGCACTCCTCGTAAAAACATTTTAGTATGTAAGAAATTTTTTATAAATACTCTTAATATATCTACGGTACGGATTGATAAAATCTTAAAAGCAAAAGATAATCCAAAAGACATGCGTGGGAGAATGGATGGTTCTTGCAGGAGAACTAGTAAACTCGCGATAAAATTTATTAGAAAAAACATAAAAAGTTTTCCGGCTTTTGAGAGTCATAACACTCGATCCCAAAATCCAGATTGAAAGTATTTGAGCCCTTTTTTGAACATAAACAAAAAAAAAAAATAATATTTAATTCATAATTAGAAAATGTGCGAAAAATAATTGCAGCTCATAAATGGACATACAGGAAAATCTTTAAACATGGCGAACTTTTGCATATAGATTTTCCTAATATCCGTGGATGTGGAAATTAGCAAAAAGTTAAACAACTCCATGTAACCTATTTAAAATGTTATGTACAATGCGAATTCAGCCTACATTGTTAAAATAAACTTGTGCGTTACACAGTCAGAACGTTGTTCATTTGATTTCAAAAAAAAAAAAATGTTGTTCTGACGAAACCATGCAAATAAAATTCACATTTAAGATTATCGACGTTCGAGGGCAGATTTTCGACGTTCGGGGGCATTTTAAAAAAAACACGAAGGAACGAAGGAATTTTGAATTTTTTTTTTGACAATTAGAAAAAATAAGACCTGTTTTATTAAGAAAGGTAGAAAGAGAAAAGTTTCTTATTTTTGTTATGTAGAATTTACAATTTAAAAAATCAGTCTTTTTATAGAACTTTTAGCCGAATGCCTCACAAGATTCAAGGTCTGCAAAATTATTTAACTATAAAGAAATAACTGCGTGTCTGTTTTTTGTTAAAATAAATAACGAAATGATTTCTTTCTGTATTTTGTTTCGTTTTATAAAACTTGGAGTTTTTACTGTTTCTTTAATTTAAAGTAAATTTTTGATATCGCCAGAAAATGATCAAACTCAAATCGTAAACGAAGTTTACAAAAATGAAATTATTTTCTATAATTTCGAAGTAAGTGAAAATAAGGTTATGGTTCTTCGAGCTGTAATACTATAACTGGAATTAATTAACTAATAGTAGTTAATAGTACTTCTTATTTAGATGATAAAGTTATTATGGGATAGTGTAGTGAATATTAGAGTATCTGTTGAAGAATTTTATTCAGGGTCATATAAATGCAATAAAGGCTACAGTGCACTCCGGAAAATTAAAGCTGAAAGTGATCAGTTTGATTGTTTTTGCAATGTTTTAGAGTCAGGGAATGGTCAACCAATGTTTGAATGCGTTTTAAAAAATGGTGAAGATAAAATTGGTATGTCTTTGTCTGTGAATCCGAGGATTGCGAGTTATGGATTAAAAAACTTCCAAATGCAACTTTGTATTTACAGATTATAAGCAAATTTGTGCTCAGCACTAGCCTAAAGATGCAAAATTAAAAAAAGTCAAAGGTGCTAGTTTTGTTCCAGTGCATCCTCCATCAGTCTTTAAAGTTATACCAGTGTCTTGTATTCCAATAGTGTCTAGAAAACGAGATGTCACTGGGCTAATGTGTTCTGAAAGAAATAGTTTACCTAATGAGTTCAAAAACTTTAAAAAAATGGATGCTATTCAATTTAATTTAATTGTAAAAAATTTGAAGCCATTGATAAATAACTGTAAAGAAAAGTATTATTTTGTTGAAAAAGAAAAAAATACATCTTTAATATCATATGAACATTGTGGACCAGTACCTAAGTTTTCAATATATATAACTTTAGAAGATTCTGGAGATATTTATTTTCTTTTTTAAACAAAGGAATTATTAAATATTATTCTCAACTGGAGAATGCTGTTAGTTATGTTATTAATAATGAAACAGATTCTAAGCGAGAAATTCATATTAGGCATCAAGTCACCAAAACCAATTGAACGACAAAATTTTGGATTAGTTCTCAAAGTTTTTTGTGATGAAACAGTTGCAACATTAGGTGTAAAAATTCCTGAAGCTAAAGATACTGCACTTTTTATTGAAACAGTTGACAAGTGATGGTTTATTGTCAACAGTGAAGCAAAAGGTCTAGATATTAGATTAAATGATATTCTAAGAAAGCCTATTACTTCAGTCAATTATTGGCAAATAGATTTCTTAGAGAACTATATTTCTTATTTTGCTAAAAATTTGAAATGCGTAAATTCAAAATTAAGAGAGAAAAAGTTAACAATGGATACTGGGAGTGCTTTGCAAAAAACTTCTAAAAGATTAGCAAGCTGTGCCAAGTATTTGTTGAACTGTGGTGCATCTTGTGTATTGCTAGGGTAATGCGATCAGATGCACTAGAAAAACAGTTTAGGAAATATCAGCAAGGGTCAGGTGGCACATCTGATAACTGTTCGAAATGTTATTCAAAAATTTAGAATCGACAAAATTGGAAAGTTGCTAGATGAGTAAGCAGATTTTACAATATTTCCTCACCACCACTGTGATAGCTGTGAAGTTGATATGGAGTTTGATAAGTCAATATGTGAAAATTGTGAGGTTCAGTTGCCAAATAACTGCAAACAAGGGCTTTTCCATATTACAGGTTTTATTGCTTACAAACTTCCAGAATTACATTCAATTAAAAAAAAAAAACCGACGCCTTTGATGTTTCAAAAATATGGAACTTTGATTAGTTCTTTGATCAGTGGAAGACTAAGAGAACCTTCTGACAATTTAGTCTACTTTGTTATTTATTGTTTTTTTTATATCTGCGGAGTCACTTGTGAATAAAGATTCACCATTACTGTGCAAGAGAGGATTAATTGACATTTTTATTTAACTGCAATAGTAAATTTCAATTGCTTGTTCGAAGTGTTAAAAAAGTTTGCTGCATTTTGGAAAATATTTTTTTAAACAATCAAGGTAAAAAACACTCTGAAGATTTTGAGAAGAAATGTTTAATAAAACAAGCAAAACTTTCAACTTCAAAATAAAATACTTTGAGTTAAAAAAGTCAAAATAATTTTGAGAAAATAAAGTTAACATATATGTTTGTTTTTATCAAAAAACTTATTATTTGTATTACAAGTGTTAAACAGCTAAAATAAACATATAGTTTTAAGAAATGAGATTTAGTCATTTTTAGCTAAACTCTTTAAATTTTTATTGTAAATAACTTATTTATAAACGTAAAAAAATTCCCGCAATATTTTCTTCCGAAATTTAATCAAAATGTTTTGTCCTAATAAAGCTCTTTATTCGTTTCTGAAGTTTGTTTACAAAAGCAAGGATAAAAAATAATTTTAACCGTAAAAAAGTCGGCCTTCGCTAATTTTACGGAAAATGAGCTGTCACAGCCTGTTTAAGAAGGCCTTGAAATGACGGAATGAAAAATCTTATAAAAATAAAACCAAGTGATAAAACGCAGACGATCTTGAAAAATTTACTAAGCAAGTCAAATAGAAAATCGCCGTGAAAAGAGATTTTTAGTTATATTTCCATCAACGACGCAAAGACACGTGTGAAAGATGTGATTTCTTTAACATGAAAATTCAAACAACAAACAGTGACGAAGAAAGGCAACTCTTGTACAAAGACATGATGTTTACTTAAAAAATGCCGAATTAGCAAGAAAAGCCTTACAAGAAGATAGAATTCTAGCAACAGAAAATCCAGAAAGTTATTTTGCCTTTTCTTTCGATTTACAAAAAGCCTTACCATATCCAAAATTATCCGTTTCGATCGCATATTATAAGCGAAATATGTATGCTTTAAACGAGGAATTCCATAATTTTAACGACGGTAAAGTTTTCATGTATGTGTGGGATCCCAGGATATTGCATCTTGTTGCCTGAACATTTACAAAATGTAACGACCCAAAATCATGTTATAGCTTACAGTGATATGTGCACTGGGCAAAATCGAAATATTCAAATGGCATTGATGTAGTTAAGAGTTGTCCAGTCCTTGGAAAATAACATTGAAATAATCGACCATAAATTTTTGCTTTCTGGGCATTCGTATTTACCAAACGGTGCAGATTTTGGTGTTACAGAAATGGCATTACGAAAAAAGATTTTCTTGTACAGTCCTGAGGATTACTATGAGGTTACAAAACAATGTCAACGAAATAATAAGTTTAATTTGTACAAAATGAAACATGAGAATTTTATTTCAACTAAATATCTAGAAAATGCAATTCAAAAAAGAAAAAAAAAAAATACTGAAGGAGAAAAGGTAAACTGGCTGAAAACATGTTGGCTGGGGTCTCGTAAAATTTGACTGTAAATAATTATTATTCAAAATTACGTAAGTTATTTAATTGGAAATAAATTTATGTATGTATGTATGTATGTATGTATATATATATATATATATATATATATATATATATATATATATATATATATATATATATATATATATATATACACCCAGCCAACACTCTTACATCGGTCCCATGAGTGTTTAACGAGGTTTACATTGGCCGATAAGGGCATGGGATTGCGTTAAAGATTTGACATGAGACCTATATGGGCCGCCTATCAAATAATATCATTTTTATAACTGATGGGTTGCCCATATTGGACCCACGTTGGTTTTTTATTGCGAGCCCTTGTCTTTTATCTAAACGGCTATTGGTTTAAATAGTTTTTTATTGCGCCTCATGTTAAAAACAGAAGCACTGTGAAGTTACCTATATCTTAATAATTTTCTCAAGTTTTTTGTTTAACACATAAAAAATGACAAATAAAGTGTATAATGAGCGAAATCAAAGGCGTCACATTCGTGCAAGGGTAGATGAACATCTTAGAGTTGCTGCTATAGAGTCGTTTGATCATCAAACAAATCCATCATATTCTAATCTAAATTTTATTGATGTCTCCTCTACTACGTTTAGATCAGACGATCCTCTATCCGCAATGCACCTTTATGAGGGAAATTCAACTATAAATTTACAAGCTAATGATTTTTCCGTTCAATATAAAGATGATTTTTCAATGTTTAATGAAAACGCTAATCTTCATGGTGAACATTGTGTTGACTATGAAGATTTTGATACTCACTTTCAAAATTTTGAGAACACTGAAAAAGAGCCAATCTCTGCTCGTGAGAGTTTAACTGTATGGGCAACTCAGTATAACATTTCACTTGCTGCAACAACTGCTTTACTAGTTATTCTTAATCCTTTTATTTTAGACATACCATCAGATGCTAGAACTTTACTATATGCTCCAAAAGTAACTGATATAGTGACTTGCGGAGTTAATCAATATAATCGTTTTGGAATATCTAACTCTCTGTGCTCACTTTTGAAAACTTCATTAAAACCCTTGAATGATATATCAGATATATCAACGCTTCATATAAATATTGATGGCGTACCTTTATCAAGATGTTCAAATTTATGTATTTGGTCTATTCTTGGAATAGCAAAAGAACTACCTCATCTTGGTATCTTTACAATAGGCATCTACTCAGGAAATTTCAAGCCTAATTCTGTAAATGATTATTTAAAAGCTTTTGTTGATGATATGCTGACAGTAGCAAGTATTGAAGTATGCTTTGATAACAAAAAACCTTAATATTGCTATTGATGCTTTTATTTGTGATGCACCTGCAAGATCATTTTAGAAGTGTACGAAAGGACATTCCGGTTATAATGGCTGTGAAAGGTGTACACAGAAAGGGGAGTACTTTAACAATCGTGTAATATTTCCTGAACTTTCTTCTCCATTAAGAACTGATGAGCAACTTAATGCATTTATTTGCCATGGTCATCATTATGAAAAATCTCCTTTGCATGACACAGGTATTGATCTTTTTAGTCAATTTGTTTTAGACTACTTGCATCTTGTATGTTTTGGTATGGTCAAAAAATTTATTCACTTGTGGATGCCTGGAAAGGGATCTGGAAATATTTCATCAGCTATTGCTGTTGTTATCTCAAAACATTTTAACATAATTAAATCCTTTGTCCCCCAAGAATCCGCTCGAAGACCTCGATTACTCTTTGAATTTCGGCAATAGAAAGCCACTGAGTTTCGACAATTTTTGTTATATACTGGACCAGTTGTGTTAAAGGATAGATTACCGCCATTACTATATAGAAATTTTTTAATCCTATCTGTATTAATAAGACCACTTTTAGTGGAGGATCCTTTTTCAGAAACATGTGATTATGTTGAAAAACCTCTCAAAACTTTTGTTAAAGGCATTTTAAGGTTTTGGAGTTGGTAATGGAATTCAAATCTTGATTTATACCCAGCTAGCAAGAAGTAATTGGCCCAATCTATGAAATAACATTGGCTAAATATTTGGATCGGGCCAATGCTTCTCCAATGCTTAAACTTAAAAGTTTTATTTACTTTAATTTAGCCGACGCAACTGTACCAATAGCACAAACAATTTTTGCAATGCGCTAACTTGACAAAAACAATTTTGTAATAAAGTTTTCATTGTAAGATTGTAGCATAAAAGTTTTTAACGAGATTCTAATCTTTAAATATAAATATTCATTAAAATTATTGTATTTTATTTAAGTAACATTTATTAAAAAATAATGTAAATATTTTTTTACAAAGTGCAGTATAAAAAAAATTATTTTTCATGCACTGAAAATTAAAAAAATATTTTTGTTATAAAAAGAAAATAAATAAAAGTTAAGTAAATGAAAAAGTATATGCTTATTTTTTGTTGTTGTTAATTAATATCTAGAAAATGAATAGCTATACAAAACGTTATTCATACTCAACCATTCGTCGAAAAGTTAAAAAACAAGCTGAACTTGATTTAAATAGAGTATATAACAATTTTCCGGACCATGCAAATTTTTGTGATGTCAAGCAGCTAGTTCAGCAGGAAGATACAACTTTATTAAAAGATGAAAAAGTTTTGTTTAGTGACATTACAGCAACTAACGCCCAAACAACAGATTTTAACTTAAAGAGTAATTTTAGTTCTGATTCAATCAGAGATTTAAATTTTGCTAATGATAATGTCAATGATGTTGATCCGGAGGAAAATTACTATGTTTCATCTAGCTCTGATGATCAAAATGAAAATTTTGATGGTGAAATAAACAACATACTTCGCGATTGGTCTCTGCATTATGAAATAACCCATGTGGCACTTGCATCACTTCTATGCATTCTTAAACCATATTTTCCAAGGACATTATTAAAGACACTTACAACAAACAACATCCAAGGACATTATTAAAGACACTTACAATGTTTGAAGTTAAAAAACTAAAAAGTGGAGGAGATTATTGTCACATTGGACTTGAGAATGGTTTAAAAAACTGCATTAATGATTTGTTTATACCCGAGAATACAAACATCCTCTTGCAATTTAATGTAGATGGGTTGCCTCTATTCAAAAGCTCTTGTGTCCCAGTATGGCCAATACTTTGTATTGTAAAGAACTTTAGTACAAAACAACCATTTGTTGTAGGAATATATAGCGGAAAAGAAAAACCACCAAGTGCAGCAGAATTTCTTGAAGAGTTTGTTGAAGAAACTAAACATTTAGTAGAGGATGGCTTTTTGTTTGGTAACAAAAGGTATTCTGTTAAAATTCATTCATTTATCTGTGATGCACCTGCTAGAGCATTTGTCAAAGTTATAAAAGGTCATTCTGGTTATAATTCATGTGAAAAATGCACAACAAATGGTGAATATGATGGCAAATTAGTTTATCCTGAGACAAATGCACCTCTACGAACAGATTTAGCTTTTTTTGATATGATTGACAAAAAACATCATCTCAAGGAGTGTCCTTTTGTAAGTCAGTTTGGTCTAGACTATATGCATCTAGTTTGTTTAGGAGTCATGAAGCGATTGATTCTTTATTGGAAAGGCCCAAAAATCCCTTTGCACGTTCGAATTGGTACACGTGCAATGGATCAGTTGTCTAATAGTCTAAACTCCTTATCACAAAATATCCCTTCGCAATTTGCAAGAAAGTGTCGTTCTGCTCATGAAGTTTTACGCTGGAAAGCTACTGAATTTCGTCTTTTTTTACTTTATCTGGGCCCATTAGTGCTCTCAAATGTTTTATCATTGCCTTTATACAATCATTTTATGTTACTAAATGTAGCTATAACTATATTGATAGATCCAGTGTTTTCTAAGTATTACTCTGAGTATGCTCGTGTATTACTTGTTTTATTTGTAAATGAAGGTAAAAGTCTCTATGGTAAAGGATTTCTTGTTTACAATGTTCACTGCCTAATTCATTTGTCAAAAGATGTGCAGACTCTTGGTCCATTAGATAATTTTAGCAGTTTTCCTTTTGAAAATTTGTTAGGACAGTTAAAAAAAATGATTAGGAAAGCACAATTTCCAATTCAGCAATTAGTTCGCAGATGAGGAGAGAGAAAAGTATGTAGTAATTTAAAAAAATGATAACTTGGATGAGCTTAATTCACTTAAAGGTGAACATTTTAGTGGCCCTTTACCTAATGGATTTGAACATGCAAAACAATTTAAAAAAGTTCAGTTAGAGAAATGGTTTTTTTCAACATCAAATCGAGATAACTGTTTTATTACAAATGATGGTGTACCGTGTCTCATTCATAATATACTACTTATGAATAATAATATTACATTTGTTTGTGAAAAATTCCTAACTGTTTATGAAAGTTTTATGTTTCCAATTTCATCAACAAAATTAGGAATTTGTAAAGTGTCTAGAAACAGTTTATTGTACCCCTGTTGCATTAAATTTTTATTTTTAAGTTAAAATTTTTTTTTTTTTAACTACACCTTTAAAAATGTTATAGTTGCATTTATACTTTTATTTTATACTTTTTATTTTTAATACTTAATTATAGTTAATTTTTCATAACTTATGTCTTAATAAGATAAAATGTAAAATGATTTCTGAAAAAAAAATTTAAACTTTAGTTGAAAAATTTTTTTTTAAGCAAGTTGTGAGATTGCTTTTCCAGAAAACAGTGAACAGGAGTTAAATATGCCTGATGAACAAAATGAAGATTTCACAATACATTCTTGCAAAGCTTAATCACCAGAAACTGACAATTTGATTGATCTAGCTCAGCCAAATTTTAATTTGTATTTCCAATGTAAAAGCATCACTAATTCATCTGCATCATCGATACCAAATGCAATCTCAGGTATAATTTTTTGCTGCCTATGATGCTTAAGTTCTAGATAAACCGTATGTTGATATTACTTTTACTAGTTTGTTATTTGAAATAAATTTTGCAAGTTTAAAGTTTTAAACAATAATAGAATTTTCAATGCATGTTAAGAAATAAAAATTTTATTAATTATATTTTTTACAAAGATGATTAAAAAGTATGAAAAAAGGTTCCATTTTGATGAGTTATTAAATTGATTGTGTTCTGCCTTATCTTTGAAATTGTTGAAAATGTTATTAATCCCTTTTTTGAATAAGAATGCTAAAATTTTAATAATATTTAAGTTTTGCCATTTTTTACTGTGCAAAAACTATATAAAAAGTAGTTTTAAATAATTATTTTAACTGTAGTATTTATATATTAAAAATTTTTGTACTGTTCAAAACTTTAGGAATACTTCCAAAAGATTTGCATGTGATTCTAAGCAGACTTGCATCAATAGAGACGAAGCAGGCCATGCATTCACAAATTTTAAATTCAATCCTTAATGCTGTAACTCAGCGTAAAAGCTATGATACTTTGCCTGAAGGCATAAATCTTCCTCTTGATTGTATTCAAGAGTTAACTGATTTTGATGAGAAACTAAAAGAAAATAGCATTTTCAAGTTATTAGTATGTCATTTGCTTAATTTTGATGTTGGTTTTTTTTTTTAATTGTATATATTTTCTGCTATATTTTATACATATTTATATTTTTTATCAACCCTTGGAATTAAAAAAAATGAGGTCGGCAATAAACTGTCGACTTTAAACTGTTAGAGTTCGGCAAAAAAATTTTGATACAAAGGTCAAACCAAGGAGGTTTAACAAACAGGAGACAGTGTCACGTGACTTTTTTAAAACCAGTTTTTAAAATGGCAGCCATCTTGGTTAACCCAAAACATTTCACGGAAATTAATATTTTACTAAAAAATTTATTAAATTCTAGTCAAAAGATTGCACCAAATTATTAAATATTTATCAGCTTATGTTTGGCAGCTTATACTATCTTATAATGAATTATTTGCTAACTGATTGCCTTTTTCAGTTTATTCTAATAACATTTGGAATACTGAAACAGACATTCAGATAGCTGTATTTCAACAATTTACTAGAAGATATTGTATTTCAGATAGTATAAAAGATTCTTGAGAAAATAAAGCCAAATGTTTGTGAGTTTTTATAAAACAGAAACAAGGTCGGCGATTTTTTATCGACCTGAAACACCTTTATGTCGGCGTTGCCGAATGCCGGCTCTTATTCCGAGGGCTGATTTTATATATTTTTATATACTTTATTATATTCTTAAAAACTTAGGTTAAGTTTAAAATATATAAAACTTGAAAAGTTTAATCTATTTTATATGTTTTTGACTTTTTACGAGAGTTTAGTTTTATATCTTTATATTGTTCTGAAACTAATAAACTTATTAATTAATTAGTTTATTATTTCTGTTGACATCAGACCAATTAAGGTTAATTATATTAAATATACCATTAATGTTAATCAAGGTTAACTATCTTGCTCAAATTGGTGGAAGAAATATTGGTGATACAACACGCAGATTGTTAAGAACACTTTTCTCAAAAGGATTATCATTGCAATTAAACTTTGCCAGTAGAAATGGAAAAGTTGGAATCGGTAACATGAAAATAACTTCTCTTATTGTCAGTAAGTCTATCATTGAATTTGAATTTTTATAACTGCAATATTTTGGTCATAAAAAATCTGTACATCTGTACACTAAAATTTTAGTTTCCACGCCTCCATACGTGTGGAAACTAAAATAATAAAACTAAATTTTTTAGTTTATGATGAAAGTATTATTTTTGTTAAATAAAACTAACTAATAAATTTTTTTGCTGTCCTGATACTAAGCAATAAAATAAATTTTCAATAAAAATGAGTTAAATATTTTTTTATTAGTAATTACTATTAATTGCTCCCTAAGTATTAATTACTACCTTGAGTAGTAAAATGTGGATTTAATTTTCCTTTTCTTTTCAGGTGTTGTAAAAAAGAACAAGTTATTGAGTGACGTCACTGCTTCAAGTGTTGAACAACTGGTAAAGGTTTGGCTTAGGCAGTCCTGCGACCGCAAAGGAGGCAGAAATGATCCAGAACGAGGAAGTAAACGATCACTCCAAAAAATTTAATCCGAGTAAATCAGTTGTTATAACTTATAATAAAAATTGTATAGTAACGGTTTATTACAATGAAATATTTAAGCATTCGTTAACCAAGACTATTTCCTCAATTATTTAATTTAAGTCGGGCCAAACAAGCACACCATTAAACACATTATTGACCTGTTTCTTTTTATTGAATCAGGTTTTGTTTCGGCTGTAATGTGATTCAAGTAAAAAAAAAATCACAATTTTAGTATTGCTATAACGTTTTTTGAATATTGGGTTAACATATTTTAAACATCCTTAACGTATAATTATTTTGAATAACGTATAATTATTTTGAAATATTTATAAAAATTTTGAATATTGGGTTAACATATTTTAAACATCCTTAACGTATAATTATAACATTGGCTAAACGTTGTTTTTAGCATTGGCCAATGAGCATTGGTCAAACCTTGCGCCAATGATTACTCCTGTATTGGCCCAACGCATTATTCCAACATTGTGCCAATGTAAGTCAATGCATTGGGCCAACATTAAGCCAATTATTTTTTGCTGGCTGGGTAATGTCCATAGTCTTACGCATATTGTTCAAGATGTTAGAAAATATGGATCCTTAAATAACCTCTTGTTTTCCATTTAAGAATTATAATGGGTATTTGAAAAAGTTAGTTAGGCAGCCACAGAACCCTGTTGCCCATATAGTACTTCGTCTTGCTAAAAAACAGCAAGCTGCAGAAAAACAGGTTGAGTATGATAAAGTAAATGAAATAAATTGCTACAGACAACTTCATTACGATGGATCAATACCTGACAATTGTTTTAACTGTGTTCAGTTAAAAAAATTCATTGGTAAATTTTTAATACCCAAGTCTAAAAGAGATAATTGTTTTGAGTTAAATGGAAGTATTATTTTAGTAAATAATATTCTGCTTAACTCATCAAATAAAACTCTAGTTGTTTATCAAAAATATTGCAATGCGATTTCATTTTTTGATTATCCATTACATTCAGCTCTACTTAGAATTTGTCTAGTAAAAGACCTTGAGGAACAGTTAAATGTCGCTTCAATCAATTTATTGTCGAAAAAGTATATCTTAGTTCCTATTGATCATTATTATGTTGCTATGCCATTAACACAAAATGATCATGGGAAGTATCTTTGAAACAAAATTATCTTTTTTTTAATGTCAAATTTTTATATATTTTTAAGTTTGTTAAATTTAAACAGAAAATATATAGATGTGTGTATGTATATATTATGGCTCTACGAATTGCTTTGATTTGATTTTCAAATCAAATGTTGCTTTACTTTGAAAAAAATGATTTTAGTTTTTTGAATCATTTCATATTTTGTTAGCGTTATTGTTTTTATAGATATCCATTGCTAAGTTTTTTTCTATCGCTAATATACGTAAATACTTTTCAAAACAAATACCAAATAATTATGCCAGGCAAAAAACACCAAAAAGAATTTTGTGTTCCAAGCTACTAAAAATATATTCAAAAGACTTACGAAAAAATCCTGTTGAAATACATTTTTTTTGTGTGGAGGGGGAGGGATTCTCAGATTCATAAATAGGTTTATTGCATTAATTGAATCTCTTAATTCCATTGGCAATGGCTAGGTCTAACCAAGAGTTGAATAAAAATAATTTACACGATTATTAAAAGTATTTATTTTTAAATATATTTTTTACTTTATATCAGGTCAACTTAACAAAATTGAAAATCTTTTGGGTAGAGTACTAAAGCAGCTCGAAGATGTGAAAGAAACGCAGCGCTTACCAATGGTAATGATTAGAAGTTTAGAACAGCGGCCGCTTCAAAATGCTGAGATTCTTCCAGATGGAGCTGTTTTTCCTTTATCATCTTAGTTAGAGTTTGATGAAATGGAAAGAAAACTAAATAATATTAGTTTTATGAATAGTGTGGTAGCTATTATTTGATTTTTTAATAATTTAATTCATCCTGTCATATTAAGGTTAAAATGATTTTCAAATTATTGTGTAAAGTAGTGAGTAAATTTTTAGGTTAAACTTGTAAGTGATATTGGGAGTAATTGTCTCGAAGAGGCAACGAAACATATGATGACATTAACTTGATGTCCAATAACTTGGCTATGAAATTTAATGTTTTTGGTGAGCGAGATAAAAGAGGATTCAGGACCACTAAACTTTTTGAGACTGCGTACAGTAAGTAAGTACAGTAAGTACAATTTTTTTCTAATGTAATATTAAATTTTATGTAAATGAATTGATAGTGTTCAAACGAATTTTACTTTTGTTCATGAAATGGTATTGTTATAACTCATGTATAAATCAGTTTTCGCAGTTTAACTGGTTAGCCCACGTGAGTCCCATCATTCGCTGTTGGCTGGGTATATATATATATATATATATATATATATATATATATATATATATATATATATATATATATATATATATATATATATATATATATATGTTGTACTGCGTATTTTGGTTAGCACTATGAGGTCACACTGATTTAGGAATAGGAAGAATGGATTGGGTTAGGGCAGGGATCAATTTATTTTAAATTTATTACCTTTTCCGTTTTTTTTTTCTATTAAAACACACTTTAAGAAATGTTAGACTTTTTATCATGTTTTGCTTACTATTATCGGCAGAAGTAAGTGTATATAAATATATATGTAAAACAACGAATATGTAAAATTAAGCAAAAAAAAAGTATATGATGTAGTTTTTTACAATACTTCGATAGTATTCTTAAATTTTATTACCAGTGTCTTAAATCTGACATTTTCTTTTTAAATGTTTTTATGTTTAATACAAATTTTTTCTATTTAGGTGAGTCTGTAAATCTACAGATGATTGCTAATTTATTAGCAGCTGAAATAAGCAATCAGGAAGATATGAAAAAGACTCAGGCAATCCATACAGCACAAGTTCAATCTACCCGTCGCAAACTTGATTTGAATGATCATCTCTCTCCAGATCTTCCACAAGGTATTCCACTGCCAGCTAAGTCAATGAAAGAAACAGAAATTTTAACACAGAAGCCGGAAAATTCAGAAGTAAAGAAAATAGTTGTAAAAATTGTTACTTTTAAAATTTATTTTTTAATTTTTTATTTAAATACAGTTTATTTATTAATTAATTGCAGTTCTGAACAAACTTTCATTTTTTTTTTTAATTTATTTTTGTTTTTTTTTATATCTCTGCACCATAGCTTGCATCAAACTATTTTTAGGCTAAACATATTGCTGATATTGGTGGAGAAAATCTAAGGAATATTATAATAAGGTCAATGCTCGTGCTGCTAGACAGCCTTCTTGCTCGCAGCTTCAATTTGACAGGGGAAAATAGAAAACAAGCTTTTACAACAAGTTTTTAGAAATCACTTATTAATTTCAATTTTTTTACAGAATGTTTCGTCAATAAAGACTCGTAAAAAATTTTATTTCTGAAGAGTCTTTATTGAAAAAACATTCTGTAAAAAATTGAAATTTATAAGTGATTTCCAGTAATTTATTATTGCTCTGTTCTTTTAAGAACTTTGAGTACTCTATTTTATAGAATACATTTATAATTGTTATAATATATATATATATATATATATATATATATATATATATATATATATATATATATATATAAATATATAATTGTGTGTGTGTATTTTAATAATACTTTTCTGTTTTATAAATAGGTGCCGTTAAATTAAATCCTTGCACAAAAACTGCACACAAAAGGAAATCGAAGCTGAAGTCTCAAAATGGTTTGCCAACTCACGGGATCGTGGGAGTAGCAGTCATAAACCTGCTAAATTTGATATTAACGTGAACTCGATGCTATTTATCTAACACCTTCAGAAAATTTGGACAAATTTGTTTAATATGATTAATGAGTTTTTTTTAAAAAATAATTAGTTTAAGTTATATTTTGTTGTTTTTTTCTACGTTTCTTGTTCTTTATGACTTCTTCCTGATTGACTTTAAGGCAGAGGTTAAATGAAAAAGTATTACGCTTATAAGACTTCAGATACTTGTAGGCTCCTTTTGGGCTGTGTGCAAATTTTCCTAGTCGTAACCATATGGACTAACTAAATGGGCTGCATACGGGAGGCGTACGGTTTTTTCAGCGAGAAGCCCGTATGGAGCCCTTGTGGAACCCGTTTGCATCTCCCGCTGGGCTAGCAACGGGTTACCCATATGGGTCCCGTATCAAAGCCCGTGTGGGTCCCTTATGGTACCCTCATGTATTGGCTGGCTGGGTATTGTAAGGTGAATATTTTGTATGTTTATGTTTATATAAATGCATTTCTTATTTATGAGTATCACCAAAATATATAAATCATTAGAGGTGTAACGAATATGGTTTTTTGTGTATCCGGCCGGATTCGGATATGCCGGATATGAATTTCGAGGAATTTATACTTCTACATAATTGGAATTTTGAAATTAAAACGTTTCTTTGAATGAATATTTTGAAATCATTTTTCGAAACAACAAATTTTTATTACATTTTATTATCTTCAAATTGAGTTTCGCAAGAAGTTTTCATTCATTATTTTTAAACTAACGTTCTATAATAGAACGTTAGTTACAGAACAAATAGAACTTCTATTTGTTCTATAATAAAAGAATAGTGTATACGATATAACGTTATTATCTAGAGTATAGATAATAACGTTATATCGAAATTATCATTTATTATTATAGATTCTATACCAACAAATATTTTGGTATCAAATGTGTTTATTATAGGTATTATAGTTAAATATTTAATATCGATTGTGAATACGTATAGTTTTATATTTCAGGAAAATTTAATAATGAGGAGCTTTATCTGGCCATTATATAAAATAAATGACGCAAGTGATGCGTATGCAACCTGTAATATCTGTAAAAAAACAATTAAACGTGGAACTAAGGAGGCTGGGCAAAAGTGTTTTAGTACGACACCTCTGCATAACCATATTAAAATAAATCATCCAAAAGAATATCGTAAAGAGAGAAATAAAAGTGAACAGAAAAGAACAGCTCAGCTCACACCGGCAGTTTTCTCAACTGGTACAACAGAAAGTGAGGAAATCGCTTGTGAAACTTCTAAGCAGACTTTAATAGATGAATATTTAAAGTCAAAAAAAGTATGGAACATTAATGATTCTAGATCCCAAGCTATTCATCGTAAAATTGGGTTAATGATGACCTTAGACAACCAGCCGTTTACTTTAGTTGAAGATACAGGTTTCAATAATTTAATAAATCATCAAGAACCTAGATATTCCTTACCAAATAGAATATATTTTTCCCAAACAATAACTCCTCAACTTTACATGGAATTAAAGAATAAAATTTCTATTAAGTTAAAAAAAGCAAACCACATAAGCTTTTCTTCAGATATATGGACATGCCCGATATTTCACGAATCATTTATTTCATTGTCAGGCCACTGTATTGATAAAGATTTTAACATAATTGATGTGGTATTACATGCTTCTCATTTTTCTGAAAGCCATACAGGAATAAACATATCTGAAAAGTTAGAAAGTTTGTGGGATAGCTGGAAAATTCAAGTTGAAAGACGACGCCTTCTTGTAAGAGATGGTGCTAGCAATATGGTTAAAGGGAGTAATCTAGCCGAAATTCCATCAATCCATTGTACCATTCATTTACTTTAATTACTTGTTTCAGATTCAATCATGAGTGAAAATATTGTAATTGATGTCCTTGCAAATTGTCGTCGACTTGTAACTCATTTCAATCATTCGTCCCTAGCATGTAGCAATTTTAAGAAAATTCAGTAACAACAAAATCTTTACAATCTTTGTCTTGTTCAAGATGCTCTAACAAGATGGAACAGCACTTATTTGATGCTTGAAAGATTAAACAAATTAAAAATTCCAGTTCAACTATACTTACAGAACGTTCTGACTTAATGACTTTTTCTACATTTGAATGGACACTTATATCAAGCATTATTAAACTGCTAAAACCTTTTTTCTAATTAACTCAGGAAACGAGTTCAGAAATAACAACTTTGTCCTCTGTTATTCCAAATATATGCGCATTAAATAAATATATGTCCAAATGTCAAGTTGATTTAAGTATTCAAAAAACTCAGAGTCAACTTAAAACTTCTTTAAAAAATCAATTTTTTGCAGAAGCAAACGATGTAAAGTCTTTGCACATCACGAAAAATAGATGCTGTGTTATGGCTACATCAATAGATCGTAGATATAAGTTTTCTTTTTTTGATGATGATACCAAAAAACAGGCTAAGTATTGGTTAATAAATGATGTTTTATCCTTTGAAAAAACAATAGTTTGTTCAGAAGAAGTAGATTTTCATGTAAATGAATCACCACAATTAAAGTTTTCAGTAAATACTGAAAAAGAAGACTCACTTGAATCGTGTTTTAAAGAGATTATAAATGCAACGTCTGAAAAAACGATACCTTCCAAAAAAGGAAAAGTAGAAAAAAAATCGAATGAGATTTTGATTAGAAAAGAAATAAAAAAGTTTATTTCTGAACTACTGGTAGACAGAAAATGCTGTCCATTGAAGGCTTGGATGCAAGAAGAACGATTTCCTCTATTAAAAGAAATTGCTTTAAAACACCTATGCACTCCAGCATCATCCGTATTTTCAGAAAGACTGTTCTCAGAATATGGTAACATCTATGAGAAAAAAAGATCTAGATTATTACCTAAGACAGGAGAAATGCTTTTATTTATTTATCACAATTGTATGAAAATAGATTAACTCTTTTATTTGCATTTACTCATTTGAAATTAGTTAATTGGTTGAAATTGTGTTTGCTATTTTCTATGTATTTTTTCTTTCTTATGTAATATAAGACTTGTTGCTTCATAAAATTTGTTAATTGGAGTTACGAGCCATCCATAAAGTATGTAGACACGCATGGAGTGTGGGAATACCAAAATATTATATCCGGCCGGGTAAATATAATATCCGGCCGGATACCGAATACCGGATTATCCGGCAATTTGGCCAGATAATCCGGCCGGATATCATATCCGTTACACCTCTATAAATCATTACGAATTTTTTTCTATTTTTATGTCGCTAAATTTATAAGATGACTGATAATTTACCATACGTTTTTGAGGAGTTAGTACATACTGAAAACAATAGTTCACCAAGTGAGTTACCAACTTTTGACTTTTCAGTAGATGATTCTGTTGCTGATCCAAATAACAATTTAATCTCTGAAATAACAAATATTGAACAGATAGCTTTTATTCAATCAATAGAAAGCAATAACGATTTATTCATGAAAGAAATTTGGAACCTGAAGTAGCAGTTGAATCTAGGGAAAGGAAACAAAATGCAGAACAGATGTCTTCAAAAAGATTTAGGAATAAGAATTTGATAATGCTAGATCATGAATACATAGGTTTTAGAGAGACTGGCGAAGAAAAATTTTTACAAGACGCTGTAAAACCTGCAAAAAAACTTGGAGAGACTTGTAAGTCAAATAAATGCTTACAAGGTAATGTGATTAATTGTAAAAAGTTTATAGAAGGTGTAAGATTAAATACTTCTAAAAAATTTTGGGAGATGAGTTGGACAGTTAAGAAAATCTTTGTTTTATCTTTAGTTGATAAAAAATCAACTAAAAGAAAAACTACAGAAAGGGCTAATACAAGGCAAAGTATTACTAAAGTCTATTATTTAAAATTATATAACAACAAAATGAGAATTTATTTAAAGACGTTTTTAGGAACGCTGGGTATTAAAGAGTGGACAGTTAGGTATTGGCTAGGAGAAAAACATAATAGGGATACAACAACAAAACTTAATCATACTGTATGGCCTTACCATTCATTGAAGGAGTTGCTACAAATATATTTAAGAACCATGCCTAAACTGCCTTCTCACTACCGCAGAAAGGAGAGTAAAAAATTGTATCTAGAACCTATAATACAGTCTAAACGTGAGCTCTATCGTATCTACGTTAAAAATGCTACAAAAAATGGACAGTGAGCGGCTTGCAGAAAACTATTTGAAGCTTTGTTTTAACCAAATAAAGATACATGCGATCTATGTTGTTCATATAAAATAGGAAATATTACAGAGCAAGAGTTTCAACAACATGTATCACGGAAAGATTTAGCTAGACAGGAAAAAGCTTTAGACAAAATAGCTGCAAAAAATGGAACAGTTCACGTTATCATTGCTGATTTACAAGCAGTGAAACAGTGAAACTATGTCCATACATGACAGCCAGTGCATTGTATTTTAAAACAAAACTGATGGTTCTTAATTTAACAATATACAATCTTTGCACTAATAAAGTAAAGTGTTATTGGTTTGATGAAACAACAATTGATTTAAAGGCATCAACTTAGGCTTCATTTTTTGTAGATTATTTAAAAAAAATCATTGATGAATTCCCAAAAGATGTCATAACTTTTACTGATGGATGTAAATCACAAAATAGAAATGAAGTTGTTTCGAACGCACTTCAGCAATTGGCAATGCAAAAAAAGTAGCCATCACACAAAAAGTTTTAGAAAAGGGTCATTCTCAAACGGAGGAAGATTCAGTTCATCCGGTAATAGAAAGAAAGTTAAAACACCTGAAAATATATTTACCTAGCCAATACTCTTTATTAACCAAAGAAGCTAGACGCAATCCATCTCCATATGAGGTAGCAATGGTAGACCATGTATTTTTTAAAGATTATAGTATTAAAAGCTACCTTATTTATGATACAATCCGTCCTGAGAGAGGTACTGGAGCAAAATGTATGGTTGATATCAGAGTTCTAAAATACAATCCCAATGGAACAATAGATTTTAAACTAAGTTACGATGAACAGTTTAAACAATTACTGCGAAGACCAAAAAGAGCTCAACCAGGGATTCCACCACAACTCTTTACTGAACGATTGATCTCAAAATCAAAATATGATCATTTACAACAGTTAAAAAGTGTTACACCCAAGGATTGCCATGAATTTTATGACAACTTTCCTTACAAAAATGATTAACTTTCTTTTATTCTATTAAACTGTAACTACGATGACAGTTATTTTTTGAGTAGTTAAAATAGTTCTTATACTTTTTTGATGTTTTTTGTAATTTTAATGTTAATGAGTAACATTTTTCTTAATTTATAATCATAAAGATTTATTTATAAAGTCATAGAGATATATTTTTGTTAGAAAGCTGAAGATGTTCTTTTATCGTTACGAGTTTATTTCGTGATATAATTCCTAAAACCTGCTCTATTGTTTCTAATAAGGTAATTAAAAAGGCTGCACAGGTTGAGTAAAATGTAAGATTAAAGCGAACTGTTACTGAAATATTGTTATACTATAATGTTTATATTTTGAAGAGATTTCAGAATATATATATATATTTTCTTTTTTAATTAAGCTTTTAAGATATAAGGCTTTTAACAGATAATACAATTCATGTAATCATTTTATTATTATATATTTATTATTTTGTAATAATATTAGTAGTTTAATTTCAATACCGCATAACTTACTCTAAGGAGTACCATTGTGGTGAATTTGTCGTTAAACCAAATCCGCGTAAGTGTTCTAGCGACTAAATCATTAAAACACCTAATAGCTATTATTGACATTACAAAGAACATTATTAAACTCTCTATGCCGAAGTGAGCCCAAAATCTGTTTAAATAAAAAAAATATACAGTTTTAACCTTTTACTTTAAAACTTTTAGAAATGCAGATACGCGCTCCCTTCCTGTACTAGATCCGCGGATTTGCATATCCCCGACGATATCAAAAAAGTGAAAATGAATGGAGATCTATAGCAAACGAGTTCAAAAAGAAATAGAACTTCTCCAGATCAGGCTCGTTCAACATAAATTTTAAAAAATCTCACTTTATTGTTTTAATGGCTATTTGTGATGCAGACTATGAATTCACATTTATTGACATTGGTGATACTGGTAGAAACAGTGAAGATTAGGCACCAGCAATTTTTGGTATTAGTTTGCTTCAAGCTGGAGTAGATAATTTAAAACAAAATAAGGTTTAACTCAAAAATAAAAAATTCTAAAGTTAACTAGAACCTATCTTATTTTTAAAATGAGTTTTAAAATTTTGATATAAAATATTGGCTATATGTCGCCATTTTTATTGAATATATTATGACATTCGGCATTAAAAAAATGTAAACAAACCAAAACAAAATATTAAATGAAAGCCTGCGAAAGCGTTTTACTTACTGCTATTTGTGTTAAAGAGTTACTGAATATATTATATATATATATATATATATATATATATATATATATATATATATATATATATATATATATATATATATATACATATATATAACCTATATTATCAAAGGATCTAAATTCATTACAATAATACAAAAATGCCTCCTGTAAGAAGAACTAGACGGTGCAACTTATATGGTGGTAGTCCTTCCGATCTTCCTATTACAGACCTAGCAACTTATGGCGATGTAGCAAGATTTTTCTACAAACAGAGAGATTTAGAAGACATTAAAGACAAAAATGTCATTATTCAAAGAACACTTTGTAGTTTAAAAGAAGTTTGGTTCAATTGTAATTCCAAATTAGTTTTATTACCTGAAAAAAGTTTGATTGTTAAACTATTAAGATTTTATAACAACGTTATTTCTTGGAATGGAAATAAGATTAAACCTTTGACCAAAAAGTTATTGGAAAAAAATAAAAATAAACTGTTTGACCTGCTTGCATGTAACTGCAAGCTTGAAGCTCTTCCCTGTGATGACAGGAATATCAAATGCTTATGTTGTTCAGATGTGCATCTTTACTGTAGTTGTATTGGCAGTAAAAAAGTAAGTTATGAAAATTGAAAATAATTTCGAATTGGATTTTGCATAACTTATTTAATTTTTATTTGATTGATTTGTTTATTTTTTATATAAGATTATATGTTCCACGAGTTTCTATTCCAATTATTGATTGTAAATGCAAAAACTGGTTAAAATTAATAAATTTGTATGATATAGACTATATTGAGCCCCCTTGTGTCGAAAATATATCAAATGAGGAGCTTTTAAAGATGATTCCTAATCGAGGAAAGGCTCCCAACTTTCCGTGCCACTCACAAACAGTTGAAAGAGCAGTGAAATTGACTTCTGAAGCTAGCGGAAAATCCATCAACCTCAAGAAAAGAAATGCTATTATTCTAGCGAAATGCAAAAGTCGAAACAAGCGTAAAATTTTTAAAACAAAAATTATGTGTTGTAGTTGTTAATATATTTTTTTGATATTGATATCGATTTAGTTAAGCATTAAAATTTTAATATATTTAGTAGTTTACTTAAAATAAAATGTGTACTTAATCCAAAGAAGCATAATAAAATATTGTCTTTTTGGGTGAGGGGGAGAGAAGGATTGTAAACACCTGACACGCCATTTAGTCGCCACCCATAATAATTTTTTTCGTTTGCTTCCGTAATTTAGAATAAACCCTGATAAATAGTGCTAAGTTATAGCATTATAGATAAAAATAAGTTATATTATGTAAAATAGCTTAGATTAATTTATCATTTAGACTTATTTTTGTAAAAATTTACTTGAAAAAAATAATAGCTACCTTCTACATTTTACAAAGTATATATCTGCCTCCATGCTTCAACTTTTAAAGGTGTTTACTTACATGGGCAAGTTGTTGTGTCCCATAGGCACGGAAACTTTCTCATTTCTTCTATCAGATGAGCCCCCGAGTTTTTGATTGTTGGAACATTTTGTTTTCTTACGAAATTGATTATTAAATTAAATTTTTAATAATCAATTTCGTAAGTTGGACAGTATACATCAAAGTTAACATTTTATTCGGGTATTTATACAACTTAAAATTAGCAGTAAAACAGATATAAAATTGCATTTGCTATAAACTAAATATCTTTAATTAAATTGATCATATATTCCATTTTGCTTCCTAGTAAGCATAGTAAGCAATTAAAAATATATGCGTAAATAACGTTAAGGTAAATACTTAAAGACATAATTATAGAAAATTAAATGTTTATGTTAAAACTAAGAAATTAATGTTTATATTAAAGTTAAGAAAATGAAAAATTCTTGTAAACTTTTACAATTTTTGAATATTGCAGCAAGGTGATTGGCTGCTCCATTCGCTATTTGCTTAGTTACGGGAAAAAATTGATTAGAAATTAACCTTTTCCTATGACATATGATGGGAAAAACTAAGCTGCGTAAAATTAAATTACATACTGAGCATGCTCACGTGATTAATTTTTCCATCCTTTCCCATTCCCGTAACTTAACAGATGAGTGGAAACTGACCCTTTTAAATTTCCTCATACGGGAAATTTGAAATCGCTATTTTGTTGTGTTAAAGTTTGTGCGATATTTTATTAATATTTTAGTTCTTTTACGCTTTAAAGTTATTTCTTTTTTAAATAGTGGTATGTACTTTTTTACATATATCTTTCAAATATACTGTTAAAATTATCATTTTTAAAATTACAATTGTCGTTTAAGAACAGTTTTTTTACTGTTTGAATATAGCAATATCGTTTAGGATAACTTTTTTGTTAACAGTATTTTAGGTATTGCAGTGCCATTATAATGCTTTGGTTATGTTTGCGATAACAATTTGTTTATAATTCTATGTTGATTTTTGCAAACTGATTGAAACATTAAGTTGATTTATTTACGTTGCACTGGTTTTGAGTTATTTGAATGAAATACGTAGTTGATACATCAAACTGCATATAATTTACAAAATCTGTATCATTTAATTTATATTAAAACTATTTTAGCAATTAGGAAATACTTAGGACGTAATAAGATTTTATTACCCATATAATATTTTTCATATTATTTTTTATTATATCACTATCTATTTATTGGTTGTTAATTAGTGAATTTGTTAAGTAACAGAAAAACATATAAATAACCTTATTATGAGTTCAGGCAAACCAAAATGTAGAAAAATTACCCCTGAAATAGCTGGAATTGTGAAAGAAGTATCATGCAATGACTCAGTCGTTGAATAATATTTTAGCGTTTAACTCTTCTTGTTCTGTAGTTGTCAATCATGTTCGATTGTCAACATTACCTTGTTTCCCGAGCTTTCTCCTGAAATTCCCGAAAGTTCATGTAGGTTTGATGCTGGTTACAATTTAAATTTAACTTTTTTTAACACAATCTTTAGTTTAGAAGAATCTTGTTATAAAAATCGAATGGAAAGCTTGTTTGCATGATGATTTAGACGGTGACGTTATTAATGACAAAAATTGCGTAACAGAAATGAATGAAAGTGTATCAGATGAACTAAAGCTATGGGCGATTGCATTTAACATATCTCATAGTGCTAAAAAATAATTTAATTCAGATTTTGCAAAAATCAAATTTAGATTTGTCTAAAGATACTAGAAAACTTCTTATAACTGATCCAAATTTTAATACTGCTTCTGTAGCTGGTGGTGAATATTTTTATAAAGGATTATGAAAATGATTATCTTTGTTTCTAAATAAATCTTCACTTTCATCTAATACTACACAGCTTACAATTCATATATAGGGCCGTACCAAGGGCGGGGCCGGCCGGACCGCGGCCTGAGGCGCCAAAATTAGGAGGGCGCAAATTTTAATAAATTAAAAAAATAATAATCAGTTTATGAAACAAATTTTCACGGCGTCGCTGCTGTTGATAAGAAAATTAATTAAAATTCCGCCTCTTGACAAACTCCTATATATATATATATATATATATATATATATATATATATATATATATATATATATATATATATATATTCTTCTTGCCCCTACAAACAGTAGGGGCAAGAAGAAGACATAATTGGTCTTATCACCAAGCCCCTAGATCTATTGGGGCTTTGGTAATTGGAGACACTAGTCTCGTCTCCTGATTTTAGTACAGGTATTACCCTCGCAACATTAAGTTTGTCGGGAAAGATTCCTTGGTTTAAAGAGAGCGTAAAAATATGCAAAAGCGGAATTTTTAAATAAGGCATTGATTTAATTACATTACTGCTTACATCATCTACTCCATTACCATTATTTGGTTTAAGTAAGTACATGGCATCAAGCAATTCTGTTTCTGTTAGCATATTATTAGCCATTGTATTATTATTTGAGATTAGGTATGATATTAGGTATGGATCTATGCTAACAAATGCATGGTTAAACGAATTAGCAATTATTGCGTCGTTAGTAATTCCACGGTTATTTATAATTAGTTTTTTTTGGTAAACGACTAATATTCATATCTTTTTTACCTACAATATCTTTTATTATGTTCCAAGTTTTTTGTATATTATTTTTGTATTTTAGTAATTGGCTACTATAATAAAACTTTTTTGAGGGCTTTACAATATCACAAAAAAAAAAACGATTAAAGTTTTTATAGTTTGTTTCATTTTTAAAAGTTCTTTTTTTTAATGAACTTCTCATACAATCGTTACTTTTTTTTCGAAGATTTTATGATTCCGGGTGTTATCCAGGGATTTTATTGAGTTTTTGTTTTAATAAATTTAGTTGTAATTGGAAATGCTTTATTGTAGTGACATTCAAATGTATGATAAAATTTATCATAAGCTTCATTAGTATTTTTTGTTTTCAAAACAGGTTTCCAGTTTGTTGTTGATAAAAGGCTAATAAAAGTCGCAAGAGAAGCGTCTTTAATTACTCGTTTTTTAGTTTTTAATTTTTTAGGAAGTTGATTTAGCGATTTTTGTGCTGTTACAAAAACTGGAAAATGATCAGATATATCTTTAATAAATATTCCTGTTTTAATTATCTTTTTATTAATTATCAATTGATCAATTAAAGTAGCAGTATTTTTTGTAATTCGAATCCATTTTAAAACATAATATCAAAATTCTAATATAACAAAATTCGCTTATCGCTTTCAATTTGTTATATTAAAATACTAAAGCTCATTTACTGAACAAAAGAGCGCCCTTTAACACTAACATACCTTTGATAACTTTTGAACATGATTTTATTATGAATCAAACCAAAAAATTATCTGGTGTTGAATTTAAGAAAAAAAGAAAATAGCGCCAAGAAAGTGACAAGAAACTTCGAAACTGTTTCAAAAAGTGGTTGGTAACAAACTCAGTGGAAAAACAAATTATTTCGGAGGATACTTGCATTGAAGTTAATGACAATTCAACAGATCCTATAATTGACTTAAGTTCAGATCATCATTTGGAACTAATTGAAGAGGAGATTTTCATCAGCCAAAGTCAAGAAGAATTTTGCACAACTGATTCAGAACTAACAAGGTAAGATGGAAATTCCCAGCTTTCAGGCCCAGCTGAAATGGACGAGGATGAACTTCATTCGGGAATCTCAGAAATTCCAGTGGCTTCGGAAAAAAATTTTCAACACAGGGATCCAGCAACATGGCCTAAAATAACGGACAAAATAAGATGCTTTTTGATTGTGCATGGGTCAGAGCAAGACAGAGAAGAGTTTTTCCCAAACACGCTGTGTGATTTTGACAACAGAATGCGACACTTCAGCTCAAAATGGTATGAAAAAATTCATCCCAATGTTGAAAAGTTTGTTCGCACTTGGCTGCAGCACAGCAACAAAAAAGATTCTTTATATTGTTTTTGCTGTTTGTTATTTTCAACAACAAAAACCAGCAATTTCTCAGAAATTTCCGATGGGTTTTGTGACTGGAAAAAACTAAACCCAAGAATTCCTGAGCATGAAAACAGCAATGAACACCAAAGATGCTATTCTGATTGGAAAACTCTCGAAAAAAAACTTAAGGAAGGAAAGACCCTGGATTCTGTTCTGCAGAGAGTTATCAGTGGAGAGATGAAAAAGTGGAGAGACATCTTGAAAGTGATTGTTGATGCAATTTTGTTCTGTGCCAAGAACAATCTTGCCCTTCGGGAAACAACAGAAGACGTCGGTCAACAAAACAGTGGTACTTTTCTGAGCTTAATTGAGTTAATTAGCCATTATAATCCTTTAGTGACTGAACACATTGCGTCCGTTAAAGCAAAAAAAACCACAACATCCTACTTTTCTCCTCGAATTCAAAATGAGCTGATTGAGTTACTTGGGCAGAAAGTCAGGAACGAAATTTTGTCAAACATCAAAGAAGCTAAATACTACTCTGTTTTGTTTGACTGCACTCCAGATGCCTCCCGCAAGGAACAGATGGCTCAGATCATCAGGTATATCCACATCAGTGATGAAACCTGCACAATTAAGGAAAGCTTTGTGGACTTCATTGAATCTCACCAAAAAACCGGAAAAGGTCTTGCAACAGAGATAACTGAAAAATTGGAGAAGGATGGTCTAAACATTTCCGATCGCCGGGGCCAAGGCTATGATAATGGATCCAATATGTCTGGAAAATGCAATGGCGTCAAAGCTCACATCCATTCTCTTAATGAGCCAGCAAGATTTGCTCCATGTGCAGCTCACACTATAAATCTTGTTGGTGTTCATGCTGCTGAGATTTCCCCACTTATGATTACGTTTTTTGGAAAGGTTCAAGCCATCTTTAACTTTTTTTCAAGCTCCATGTCAAGATGGGAAAAACTGATGAAAACGTTGACAATTTCATTAAAGGGAAACAATGAGACAAAATGGTCTGCCAAAAAAGAAGCGATCACACCATTGCACAGTTGCTGTCACAGTTAGAAGTGCAAAAGAACTTCTTATTCAAATTAATTTCAGTTTTTGTGTTTGTTGGATTTCTGGAGTCAAATTCTTTCTCTAATTGACCGGGAAAACAAACTGCTTCAGTCAAAAACCATTTCAATTGACATTGTTGTTTTTTTTTCAGAATTTCAAAAAAACAATTTGAGCATGAGCTTAACTCTGCTGTTTACGCAGCTGCTGCAGTTTTAAATGTTTCTAAACTTTGTCTATGGTATCAAAGACCGATTGCAAAAGC
Organism: Hydra viridissima; assembly: GCF_058129835.1. Classification (NCBI taxonomy): domain Eukaryota; kingdom Metazoa; phylum Cnidaria; class Hydrozoa; order Anthoathecata; family Hydridae; genus Hydra; species Hydra viridissima. The sequence continues at coordinate 3,992,883 of NW_028324304.1, read as the reverse complement.
CACAGTCAATTTGGGACTAAGTTCATTAGTAAACTTGGCAATTGAATTTAATAAAAATAACGAAAAAAACGATTTGACAGTAAGTGGTTCTAATAATAGTTTCTCTCAAAAAAGTGTTCCTGACGATGAAGCCTTTGATCAGTTTTATCAAAGCATAGAATCGGATCAGGTAGAGTACAACAAAAAAGAACTTAGCATCGGACACCTAGCTGACAAAGAAAGGAATAACTTTGTAAACATTTTAAGAAACCATAATTTCACCAACAAAACTCATTATGATGGATTTTGGTTTGAGAAAAGAAAAGAATTGCCATATCTTTATAATTTGTGTCTCATGTTTTTTAATATACCGACATCCTCCGCTTATGTTGAACGTTTTTTTAGCATATGTGGTGTAGTTAATCGAAAAAGAGCCGGCAACATGACCGATGAAACACTAATAAATCGTGCCTTTTTAAAAAGTAACTTAACCATACTTAATGAAATGGCTGAGTGAAAATAATTCTTTAGTTGTTTGAAAATTTTCTTCATTACTTTTGTTTTTGTTTATGAATTGAAAATACATTTTAGAAAAATATAATTTTTTTTTTCTCTTTCATTTCGTGTTTCTGTTTGTTCATTATATAAAAAACAATATTAATTTTAGAACAAAATTATATTTTACACTCAAAAAAAAAAAGCAAATTACTCCAAAAAAATGCGTATTATGAGTTGTGTATTAAGTATTCTACTTAAGAAAAATGCGTACTATAAGTTGCGTATTGAGTATTATACTCAAAGAAATTGCGTACGTTGAGTTGCGTATTGAGTATGATATGAGTAATATACTCAATACGCAATACGCAAAAAAAAGTGCGTTCTGATGTATGCTGTAGGCATTCATGTCTATATCTTGGTATGTTTTGAATCAGTTTTGACTTGCAGTGATGCAGTAAAACAATTTCCATCATTTGTATGCTACCCAGCAAACACAACCAATCGGGACCCGCGTGGTTTTTATCTGGGAAACGGGGTTGGGATGCAGACGGGTTTTTACAGAGGGTTCAACCAAGGTCCCAATTGGTGAAACCAATTTAATATAATAAAAACTTATATTGTGCATACGCTAAATTTTTAAAAATATTCAACAAAGCGAATGAGGTGTTCTTTGAGAGGCATTGCTTTTCAAAGTTAAGAAAATACAGAAAAATTACTTTATAATACCTTAGAAGTAAATACAGAAAAATTGCCGCTCAAGTTTCTAAAATTATTGCTAATGTAAAAATTGATGTAGCCAAAAATTATGGAGAAAATAGCAGTATTCATTTATCTATCAACGACTCTATACCATCAGCATCACTTGAATAAACGAAGAAAAAAATTTAGCAAGTTATATTGATTATTGTCAGATCAATTTTGATAAATTTTCTCCTTTAAGTGATGAAAGTTCAACTGTTGTTTTTGAAGCATCGACTGCTGGTTCGATAAGTTTTAATGAAACATTTATAAATGTTAATTATGAATCTATGAAAGAGGATTATAATTTTGCTGGTCTGGAGTTAGATGAATGTTGTGAATCGGTATATCGTTTCTTTGATTCCGATGAAGAGAATGAAATAAATTCTTAAATTTTAAAATTTCTAACGAGGAAGTAAATGAAATTATTAGTATTCAAGATGACCTTGCTAAATGGGCTACAAATTAAAATGTTTGTGGCTGCATGGACCATTCACCTGTAAGTTATCGCAAACTATAGTTTCTGAAATATCTGACATATTGATAATGATTCAGCCATACATAACAAGGGAATTTTCTCGTAAACCTCATGCTTTACTGAGTTTAAACAATTGAAAGCAATTGAACTTAGAAAATTTCTTCTGTAAACAGGTCCTGTTGTTTTGAAAAAAATTTTGCCAAAAATTATGTACAAACACTTTTTATATTTATCTATAGCAATTCGAATTCTTTTAAGCTCATCACTGATTCAGTATTTCACTGACTATGCAGGCCAGTTATAGCAGTATTTTGTTAAATTTTTTTCTGATATTTATGGTAAAGATCAAACTGTTTACAATGTACATTCTTCCATAGATTAAGTGGATGATGCCAAACAGTTTGGCGTGTTAGATAGTTGTTCATAATTCAAATATGAGAGTTATTTAGGAAGGTTAAAAAAGCTTGTTCGCAGTCCTCATGCACCATGTGTTCAAATAGTGAAACAAATTTTATGCACCATGTGTTCAAATAGTGAAACAAATTTTTTAAATTCAAAGTCAGGATAGCAACAAGTTGTTGATATCTGAAGTGTGTAATTTTTCAAAGCCACACATGAATGGGCCCTTATTCATTTCTTATACAAGCTGTGTTCAATACAAACAATGTCAAATGTCAAAATCTTATATATCAATCACTGTTGGTGATAACTGTTTCATATTAAAAGGTAAGATTGGATTAGTTAGAAATATTTTCTAAAATCATACTCCAAAGAAATCAACCAGTGGTTACATTATGTTTGAAGGATTTTCTGTTGTTAGATCATTTTTTACCAATCCACTTTCTTCAGATCGCCTGTCAATTTAATATGTTGAGAAACCCAATGGTTTATATGAATTTTATGAATTAACTAATATATCAGCTAAATGTATACTGCTTCTATATAAAACTGGTTTTGTTTCCCAAGTTTTAAAAGAAATATCTTAAAAAGAGGACAATCGATTAGTCAGCTTAGACGAGAAGGAAACAAAAAGCGAAGTGCATGGAAACCCGGAACTGCAGATAGTGTATGCTCCAATCATTTTGTAGATAAATTCCAACTGTTATGAACCTTAATCCAACAATAAATATGGGTTTTGATCAACCTGAACAAAAAAAACCTAGAAGAACTTTAATAAAGCACCCTATCACTTCTTTACAATGTTCTAGTAAAATGCAACCTGTAGAACCTTTGTTGACTGAAAAAAGTATTGTCACAGAGTTTTAACGCAGCTTTTAGCAAATGTCGTCGAATACAAGATGAGGAAACATTTGTCCCAGTCGCAGCCTGAATGTGTTGGGCTAGTTCACTGGAAGTTTTTACCGATTTCGCAGACACATTTTTAAAATACTTTATGTCATGTTTTGTAAGCTTTGGAGGTCTTCCACTTCGAGTTTTATCCTCAAGAGATCCCGTGTTTTTAATTTTTTTTATGATTACACTAATGGCTGTCCTTGAATATTTTGTTTTTTAGATAGTTTGTCGTTGAGAATAACCTTCTTCATGAAGCACGATAATTGTTTTACGTTCCATTAGTGGAATTTTACTCATTTTATGACTTAAATAACAATAAACATAATAATAGGAAAGAAAAATCCAAAAACAACGTAAATTAGAATAAGTTTCGCTCTTAGAAAAACAAAAAATAATATTAAACACACAGTAACTATTAAATATTTTTGTAAACTGTACAATTATCTAATATCAAGCCTTCACAGCAATAAGTAAACAAAAATGCAAGAGCAAATTAAAATCGAAAGAACTGATACGAATTGGGTTCAGACCATCATACAATAAAAAAAAAAAGTTAGATATCTAAATACAAAAATCTATGTAAAATTTTGATAAATAAGGCATGCTATCGGAAAAATCTGCCCACCTTTTGCGGTGTGGTAAAGCTAGTTAACGGTCGTTTTTTGAAATTATTTTTTTGTGTGTGGCAGTGTTTGTATAATAAAACATTTCGGCAGAAAAAAATAATTAAGAATATTATTTAGTTTCAAAATGTCAACCGAGCAAACTAAACAAAGATTTTTGATTGTGGACAAGCACTTAAAAAATCCAACTTTATCGAATAGAAAGTTGACGAAATCATTAAATACACCAAGAAGAACTGTAGATACTGTTCTTAAACGGTTAACAGAACAGAAAACTATTCAGAAAAAATAAGGAAGTGGTCAAAAAAAACGCACAGCAAATCCTAGAGCTCTCGAACGGTTGGAGACTTCATTGGAAGAACATCCTGATTGGTCTGATAGATATCGAGCGAAAAAACTGAAGGTTTCCAATTTTTTTGTACACAAATGGCGACAGAGACTTGGATATCAAAATTTTAAAATAGTTTTAAAATTCAACCGCAAAGAGTCGACCTCGAAAGTTGTATGACAACTTGTTAACAAAACATAATGGATGCATTTTGATGGATAACGAAACTTATGTTAAAATGGATTTTAAACAAATTCCTGGGCAGCGCTACTAAGCTTATAAAATAAGAGGAAATGTGAGTGATAAATACAAGTATGTAATGACTGATAAATTTTCGAAAAAATTGATGATTAGGCAGGCACTTTACTCTTGCGGCAAAAAATCACCAATTCATGTTTGTTTGGGCACAATGAAATCTTCGGAATACGTGAAATGTTGTCTTTCTCGTATAAAACGACTAATTAAAGCTCATAGAAATACTTTAGTATTGTTTTGGCCTGATTTAGCCACAAAATATTACTCAAAAGATGCTCAAAAGTTTTACGATGATAACGGAGTGATGTTGGTTCCGAAAAAGATGAATCCTCCTAACTGCCCCGAATTACGTCCTATTGAAAAATATTAGGCCATCAGAAAAAAGAAATTGAAATTAAGCGGAAAAACAGTAACATCAGCAACAGATTTGAAGAAAAAATGGGATTATGCTGCTAAAACTTACAAAAATTACTCTGTCTAGAAACTTATAGGAGGCATCAAAAAAAGAAAGTCAGAGTTTTTTGTAAAACTTAATTTTTTTTTGTTTTTTCCCTATTAATATGAAATTATTACAGTCTTAATTTTTCAGAAATATATTGATTTAAATACATTTAAGCTTTCTTATATCCTTTTTTAATCAAGAAAGGTGGGCAGATTTTTCCGATAGCATGCCTTATTGCTTTTATTTGTTAAAATAGTGTTCATAAAAAATTTATATATATTAAATATATGTATAAAAAATAATCGGATGCTATTATTATAGCAATATTATATTATAGCAAAAATTTTGTGGTGAAAGTCTTAACAAACTGAATTTAGAGGTTGGTATGAATATAAATATTTAAATTCATTATTATTTTTTCATTTTATTTTTATACTAATTTTCTTGCTTTTGCTTTTGTGTGTCTTCTTATTCTTAGGTTTTATAGTATTTTGTACAAGTACTTAAGTACTCCTGCTATAGTGGGTTTACAATTCGTTTTAGGTCAGCAGAATTAATGGTGTAAGTAATTTTTTTAATTTAAATATTTTTAAATCAATTTCGTTTTTGTTTAGTGTGATAATGTGTCATCTGATGACAATGTTTGTGATGATGATAGTGAAAATGTTGAAAACAGCCATGATCCAGAGTTTTATGGAGAAATACCAATTTCATACAATGATAAACTCTTGCCTAACTTTGCAAAAGCAGCCATACGTTATGAAATTAGTAACAATGCTGCTGCTCATTTAGCTACAGGATTACTCATTGACTATGGCATAGTAAAAGTTACTGATAGAGCTAATATTATTACAGAAAAAAAAGTTTTTAACGAGAAATTTCGAATGGGAGTACAACTTGGCATTGAACATAAAAAAGAGATTTTTCAATTAAAAGTTATTGGAGTTGATGATATAAAGATAAAGAAACACTTGTTTACAAAATTAGTTACGATTTGGAAGGTGAACCAATAATAATATCAGGAATTGAAAAAGAAGAACATCTTACATTTACTGCAGAGAGTGGAAAAAAAGCAAGAAGGTATTTAACACATAAAGTTATTATGAATGGAACTGGAGTTACTAAAGCAAATTTAACTAAAAAAGTTCTAGAAGAATTTAATAGCGCGGAAACTCTTGAAGCTTTGGTTCTTGTTAATACAAGTTCTAAAACTGGTGCTGACAATGGCTTAATTGTTCGCCTGGAAAAAGCTATAAGTAGAAAATTACATTTAGTAGGATGTCAACTCCACCAAAATGAATTACCATTTAGACAAGTAATTACTTTATTTGATGGAAAAACAAATGATCCAAAAAAATTTAAAGGCGTGATTTGTTCATCTGTTTCAGAAGATTCCATACATGAACTCCCTAAAATAAGTTTTTCTACAATAAAGTCAGAAATTCAATCATTTGTAGATGAAACTTTTATTTCTGATTTAAGTAATGATCAAAGAAAACTATATGAATATACTGTTGGCATAAGTAAAGGCAAAGTCTCCAAAAAATATGCAATGACAAAACCTGGACCTGTGAACCATGCAAGATGGCTGACACTTGCGTTACGTATTATGTATAAATACTCTAGAGAGGAAAATCCATCTTCAGAGTTAACTATGATAACAAAGTATTTAGTTCAAGTGTATTCTCCAATTTGGTTTGCTTTAAAAAGGTCAGGTCATAATAAAGATTCAGCAAAAATTCTTTTCAAAATGATTGAGCTAAATAAACTACAAGATGAAAAGATACAAGAAGTTGCCTTTAGAAACTTAGTTGGTAATTCATTTTGCTGTTTACAGGAAAACTATCTCTATTGCATGATTATGGATGATGAGAAAAAAAATCGAGACAAAGCTATAGATCAAATACTCAAAATTAGGAAGCTAAATGAGGAAATTAAAAACTTTATTCCTAAGATTAACCCCAAAACTATTATGAAAATTGATTTTGGTTGTAAAAGTTGGACTGATCTAGTACAAGTATCTAAAATTGAATTGGAACCTCCTACTACAATATACAATACTGCTCAAAAATTTAGCACACATAAGATTTAAGTTGCGTTTTTCTTCTTTTAATTGAACTTTTAGGCGGTAAACCTCTTATGCCTTTTCAATTTTATTTATTTACAGTTAATTAAAACATACCTTATATAGAAAAAAAAACATTGAAAAAAAAATTACGTTAATTTTATCATCTAATTTTAACTTAAACAGAGACCACTAATTAAAGCGGTGTAAAAAAGCTGCTCGTAAGTTTAGCACACTTGCACTTCTATTTTCTTTTAACTGCCGCTCTTTACTTTTTGACGTCAAAATTTTGTTAAAAAGTAAATTTAACTATCCATTTTTACATAAACAAAGCTGAACAATAGTTTCAAAGATATACATAGTATGTATTACGTCATTTGAAATAAACTTGGTATTTTTCGCTTAAATTTTGACCATAATGTGACCAATAAGATGGGAAAAAAATCAATTAGCTCTGAAATAAAACAGCGTATTGTAGGACTACACCTTGGTGGTTTCAACAGCTCTGAAATTGCTCAAACTCTTAAGTCTGTATCTCGTTCATGTGTACTCAGAACAATTCAGAAATTTGAAAAAACTGGTACTGCTGCAGACAAAAACCGATCTGGACGACCAAGAATCACAAGCATCACCGATGATAACAGTATCTATAGAATTGCAAGAAAAAAACCCTAAATACTCAGCCAAAGAGATTGCACAAGAAGTGAACTTGGCTCTAAAAAATCATATCTCAAGACAAACTGTAAATAGAAGATTGATTGATCGAAAACTTTGTTGCAAAGTTGCTGCCAGAAAACCACTGCTTAAACCAACAGATCGGTTAAAACGTATCAAATTTTGTAGAGCTATTTTGAAAATGACTAATTATGAACTAAGAAGAATAATATTCAGTGACGAATCCAACTTTACAGTTATTAACCGAAAGAACAGAGTGATTATCCGAAGACACTATAATGAGATGTTTCGTAGTCGCTTCATTGTGCCGCGACTACAAGGTAGTGGAGGTTCGGTAGGCATATGAGGTTGCATCACTTATGACGGCCCAGGTCTCTGCTACTTATACAATGGTCGTATGGATCAACATAAGTATATCAAAACGCTTGAAAATCATTTAATCCCGACTAGAGACATCTTTTTTAGCAATGAGTCAGAGTGGCAGTTTCAACAAGATAACGCTCCTTGTCACAAGGCGAAAACGGTGACTATTTGGTTTCAAGAAAACAGCATTAAGGTACTTCAGTGGCCAGCTAGATCACCTGACCTTAATCTAATCGAAAATGTATGGACTGTACTGGACCGCAAACTCACTAAAGCTCCCGTAACATCAGCTGAACATCTTAGGGAAATTTTGAAAGAGTCGTTCGACAGCTTATCAACTGATTATTGCCGAAAACTTTTTGATTCAATTAAAAGAAGATGTGAACTATGCATAAAGAACAAAGATGGACATATCCCTTATTGATCTTGCTATTAAAGCAAACTTAAATCCAGGTGTGCTAAACTTATGAGCAGCTTTTTTTTAATTTTTTTTTATATATTAACTTTGATTAAAGGTATTTAGTGATAGACATTTGTTTTTTTTTAGTTTTTTTTTCTCTTAATGTAATTAAAAAAGCCAAATAAATATGTTTTGGTTTTTAAAAAACCTTGAATTTCTTATTTTTTTACTTTTATTTCATTTTTAAAGAAAAAAACGCAACTTAAATCTAATGTGTGCTAAATTTTTGAGCAGTATTGTATTTTTCATCTGTTAACCTGATGAAGGCAAAAGATTTTGCAGCTCACTTATCTTCCTAACAACTCTCAATCAGTTGAACGTGCTGTAAAGTCTGTTACCGAAGCCTCAAAACAAGTTAATGGTCTCAAAAAAAGGCACAACTTTATTCTTACTAAAGATCAGAGTAGAAAAGAAAATCACAGAAGTGTTAACAAAACCAATTATTTTATTCCAAAATATGAAAAGTTATAAGTTACAGTTATTTATTTAAAATGCTCTATTGTTTTTGGTTTGCCGGGATCTTCGCCGAGAAAATATGGAGGAAGGGGCTCATATGTAAAGAACATTGATTTCTCGAGGAGAATTTTTTATTTCTTATTTTTCTTAATAGAATAAAGAAAGTGAAATATTTTAGTGCGCCATCTTTCTTTGGTTTGGGGCGCTTTAAACAATATTAGGGAATGGTGCCACGAATCCTAACGCGGCCCTTACCTCTAAAAAATACCCCAAAGTAACAATTGTTTTGTATACTGATGATTATTAATTTTGTAAAACTGATGTTTTGATTTCATCAGATCAATGTCTTATGTCTCATAATATTATTACTTTAAACATACTAATCAGGTTTTGATCTGAGATGTGGCATATTCAGCGCCTTAACTCTATTGTTTTAAGGGTGGCAGCTTAGAATATCATAAATCCTATATATTACATTTCTGAGCAAGTTTTTGAAATAAGCTTTATTTAACTAAAGTTTCTGTATCTGAACCATAATCCTCAATTTTGTCAATTTTTTGCTGTTTTTAAATATTGAAGCCCAATTCAGTTTTTGAAATTACGATTGGTTTTGTACATAGAACCTTCCACACCAATACCAAATTTTGTTTTCAAAAAATTTTGCTTCATGGAATTGCCCTAATATATATATATATATATATATATATATATATATATATATATATATATATATATATATATATATATATATATATATATATATATATATATATATATACATATATATATATATATATATATACATATATATATATATGTATTGTATTTTCTTGTTTAAATTCAAGTCAAGTTCAACTCCACAGGCACCACCAAGACCAGCAAGTAAATCATTGCCATCTTTTAGAAGTATTGTGCCTGATGAAATTGAGGATTTTGTAAAAGCTAACAATATTTCATCCTTTGATGATTTATGTAAAAAGGTAATGTCTAAATCTATATTTTTTTCTTTTTCAATAATATCAAATATCTATGAAAACTGTTTACATCGTCAATCTGCTGATACATTAGACATTCTGCTGATACATTAGACATTCTGCTGATACATTAGACCATTTGGGTGTTCCAAAGTTTATTTTAAAGATTTATCTTTTGATAGCTACAACTGTGGTATTAAGTGCATCATAAAACCTCTTTCTTACAATCATAAAAATACTATTGACTGTATTAGTTTTCTCCATGCTGCAATACACTATCTGAATTCTTTATCAATTGATCACAAAAAAAGTATTATCATTGAACAGATGTTAAGCAGGAACTCCTTAGTGTTTATTGGTGAAAAAAAATAATCTCCTGATATGGTTGCCAGGGCATTCTACTAATTGATGAAATTTATGTTGAACCACAGTTAACATATCAAGGAGGTAAACTTTTTGGTAAATCTGTTAACTCCCCAAATGACTTGGCAAAAACAGTTTTGGGTTTAATGATTTGTTCTTTGTTTGTTGGAGCACAGTTTTTGTATAAAGCATTACCAGTAACAGGTTTAGATGCTAAATTTTAGAATGATCAAACAATCCTAACGATTGAAATAATAAAAAACTGTGGTGAATCTGTTGTTGTAAAAAGTTTTTTGAAATTTTAATCTCCGTAATACTTGGTGCACTAATGATAATATTTTTCTTCTTTACGATATTGTTCATTTAATAAAATCTATTCGCAATAATTGGCTCACAGAAAAATCTCAAGAGCTATGTTTTACTTATAAAGGTGTTTCAAGAACTACAAAATGGTCAGATCTTAAAAAACTTTTTCAATTTGAAAAAGATACTATTGTAAAACTGTCTAAACTAAATGAAACTGCAATTTTTCCTAAACCAATTGAACGTCAAAATGTGTCAACTTGTTTAAGAGTATTTTGTGATGAGACTGAAGCTGCTTTAAAAACTCATTTATCGATAATAAATGTTGATGACACTACAGTCTTTTTTTTCATCTGTTTTTATCAAATTTTTTAAAATTGTTAATGTTAAAGAAGTTTATGAAAATGTTTGTACTACAGATGAAATCGTACTGTTTTTTCATCAAACAATGATGAACGATTGAACATTCTCTTAAATTTAACTGATATGGTCGAAAAAAGGGCATCTGAAATACACGGTCAAAGAATAAAAAACTTAACCGAAGATACTTCTCGTGGTCATAGTCTATAGAAATATACCCTGGTCTGGAAGCTATTGTTTCATTCTTTTGTTTTCCGAGTTTTTAAAAAAAGTCACGTGATCAATGTAGCTGCAAAACAAATATTTAAATGGCCAACGCCTTAAGTTACTCTCAACAAAATACACTAGAAATCTTAGTTAATTTCTTAAATAGCGACGATTTTGAAGAAGAAATTGAAATAGAAATTGAAGACACAGGTTCAGAGGTAAAAATCATATATCAAAAATAAATTTAAATCTTGTTTTTTTACAGTTTTAAACAAATCAAGTGTGTTAAAATTACTTATGTTAAATTACTTTCTTATGTTATGAGTATTATGTTTTCTTTAGATTTCTGACCAATTAAATCAGCTTTGTCTTCAATGTTCAAAGTCATATAAAACTAAAGGAGGTCTCAAAAGACACATACGATCAAAACATATGACTAATGAAATTTCTTGTATCAGCATTGAAGATATTGATTCATTAATTACACATGCCAAAAAAAAGATATTAAATACATCCTATTATCCCAATGATTTAACGGAACCTATTAAAAAATATAATTTTGTTGTAACTGATCACTTTTATGTTAAAACTAAAAAGTATTTTATTGAACTTTGTAAGTCTGGTGATGTAGAAAGATATTTTTCTAAAATATATGCAGACTTTGTTCTTGGTGCAGAATCCTACTTTTCTGGATTGCAAAAGCCTTATTGCACTCTTTTTGCAACCAAATATGTGGATAAACTAATATCACATTCAAAAAATGTAAAAGAGTTTGGTAATAAAGAACCCATTCAAGTTAACCCAATTACAGAGTCTGAAATGGATGCTTTTCAATTTTTAGCTGGTTATGTGGTTAAAAAGTTTTTAAAAAAATATAAAAATAGCAAATACTTTAAAAACTATCAATCTCTTATCTTGTTACTAGAAAGTATGCTAACCAATGATATAAAACAAAAGTTAATTGATGTGCAAAACAGAGGAGGATTATCAGCTGTTAACAAAAACAGCATTTATTTATTAAAGTCGAGGAAAGTTTTCGAATAAAAATTGGTATTTATAGCATTAAAAAAATTGACATTCCAAAAATTACAAATGAATTATTAAGGAGTGAAGAAATATTATGCTATTATAATAGTCATTGCGATGCTTCAGGAATAGTTGTGGAGAAAGAATTAAAAAAAAATTTACTAGAAAATATGATGCAATTATATTGTAGAGTGCGCTCCTTTTCATTAGCAAAGGACATTACAGAAAAGCATAAAAAGTATTTAAAAGTGGAAAAGTCTAAGGGACTTAGAAACAATATAAAAAAGGCGACAGAAACTTATAATATATATTAAATAAAGTATTTTAATTACAAATGTAGAATAAATAATATACCAGATAAATATATATGTAATTATAAATATGTAATTAAATATTTTATGACATACAACTCATTAAATAAATTTTCTTCCAAATGTATGGTTATTTTTAATTTTGGGTATATATATATATATACATATATATATATATATATACATATATATATATATATATATATATATATATATATATATATATATATATATATATATATATATATATATATATATATATATATATGTATGTAAAAGTGAAGTATCTATCTATCTATCTATATATATACTACTATTGACATTGTATATATTATAAATATATAACTATTGATATTGTATAGTGTATATATTATATATACTACTATTAATATTGTATATTGTGATATGATTTGCAAGAGTTCTGTTTACTTAAAAAAGTTATTTTCTTTTTTGTATTAACTCATCATCAACTTTATCCCATGATATGTATCTTTTTTGTTTGCCTCTAGTGTTACCTGTTACAGGAACAACTGACCTTTGCATTCTTATAGCATTAGACTGATAACCAAATTGATAAACATTTGGATTTTCGTTTCTGCGACCCATACTTCGGTGTCGTCCAAAATATTCTTCAGCAACATCTTGGTTAAACTTCTCTGTTAACTCTTCCCCTACCACAAGCCGCTGACAGCGGCTTTTGTTTTTTAATTATTTTGACCATAAGCCGTTGGTAGCGGCTTTCTGATGTGCTTCATTATTTATCATGTTTTGAACATCAGTACTAATTTATGACTCATTTTACTGATTTATTCAAAAAGTGTACTTAATTCTCTGCATTATTAAAAAAAAGTAACAGTCATATTGTATAAATTATAACAAGATATTTTATTACGAAGTTTGTGGTTTTTTTAAACCGCTATCAAAATGAAGTCGTCGAAAAGTAACCTATAGTGCCAATGAAGCTTCTAAAATAATGCTTGAATGGTTAAATGAAGATCATGGTGAATCAGAAAGTGAGTCTGAGTGTAGTTCTAGCTCAGAAGATTTAGAATATTCAATTATGGAAGAAACTGTCTCGTCCCCTTTGATTATCAAAGGCGAGACTTCTTCCACAGAAGCTGCTCCTATAAATAAAAGAAAAAGAAAGTTTAACGGTGGTATATCTGCTAATTGTGAAAATGTTGATTCATGGGTACTTCTTGGAGAAGATTACAACGATAGTCCAACACATTCGTTTAGATTTTGTCCTAATAATAAACCTGGAGTCAATGCAAATCTCAATGAAAACTCAACTATTTTAGACTGTTTTAAAGAACTTTTTAGTGACAAAATTCAAGATGAATTAGTTGGATTTATTAATTCTTTTGCCTCTTACAAAATGCAGATAAATAGTCAGTGTTTAAGTTCATCAATATTTTTTTCTTGGACCCCAATTAATAAATATGATCTTGTTAAGTTTATTGGTGTCATGAGGTGATCTTTTAACCTTCAAATGTTTGTGATGATATAAACATTTTCTCTTTTTCACTATCGGAAAAACCTTGTCTTGTTAAGATACTTTGCCTCCATTTTTCAAAATATTATAAGAAGCAGTTTTTTAACCAACAAAATCTTGGATCACTAATGCTTGTAAAAGGTTTTAAAAAATCTTTACGCTTGTTGGTTCCTTCAGATTGATTACGAATATTCAGGCAATCAAAAAAAACTGTCCATATAATAGCAAAGTTCTGCTGTGGCATGCATTTCTTGCGGATAATAAGAAAAAATAACATTTGAAACAGATTTGCTCAAAATCTGACATGCTAAATTAACTCTCATAATTGAATAGGGGTTAAGATCAACATGTGCCATAGTTAACTTTGGTATCAGTTTCAATCCTCTACTCAATTCATCAGCAACAAGTTTTTTAATGTGAGCCCAACAAATTTCTTTCCCATTATTCCACAATAATCTTGATTTCTTTCCATTTCCTAACAGAATATTCATTTTATGAATAGAAAACTATTTCTTTAAAAAAATAATTATAGATAAATGACTAAAAATTTGCTTACTCGAATTAAATATACAGTTCCTTAACGTCTTCATCAAATGGGGAGCATCTGCAAAAAACCAAATATATCTTTAAGGGTGCATAAATGTTCATGGTGCGATACACTAAATCTTCATCAATACAGTTATCCATGTTTTTCATGCATTTTATAAAATTTTCGATTTGCAGATGCACCGTCAGAAACACATGCTACAACAGATAATTTACAAATAACTTCAAGAACTAATACTGCTTCCCAAAATGTTTTGAAAATCTGACTGGCATTTCTATCTGTAGTTGCAAAAATTGCTAAAGCGTATTTCAAATCTGAAGATAACCCTTGAACATAGTATACAAAAACATGTTTTGCTAGCTCGTTCTAATCAGGAAAACTACAATAATTTATATCTGGATCTCCAAGATCAACATATCCAATTAGGTCACCAGAATGTTTATTAAATACTAATTCAGATTGAATTTTAATTTCATCAAATGATAATACAACAAATCTCTGATGATCTTTTAGCTTAGATGATGTTTTTATTAGTTCTTCTATAATTTTGGAGTTATAACCAGCAGAAGGTTTAATTGCATTTTTGTAATCCCTTTAAGTCCTGGAACTAGGAAGGGTTAAAATATTAAATGTTCTTTGTTCATCATAAGCTGATGCAGATTTTATGCAAAGTGACAAACAAAATCTTATAATCATAGGATGATACTTGACTGCATTTGGATGACAACAGGCAGCTTTTTTTTGTTCATTCTAAAAAAGTTTCATGAAAGGTGTATATTTTTCTGCATTTGATTCCATAACAATTGCAATATCTTTTTTTAATTCTTCACCAATTACAATGCTTTTATTCAATATATCATTTTGCATATTGCACTGAGCAAACTGAAGTGTAACATTTAATCTTGCTTTTTCAAACTCTTATTTCATAATAAAGTTTTCACAAGCTATACATTGATTCTGTCCTTTAACACAAACAAAACAGTCAGATGATCTCAAATAAGTCTTTAATTCAGGTGGAGAACCATCAATAACGTGATTAAAATTGGTTTTACATGACACTGTATGTAACAGCAAATCAGGAGAACTAATGTTTCTAATACTATCACATATATCATAAGACAAAAGTTTTTGCAGAAGCAAAGAAATTGTTATATTTTTTAGAGATCTTGAATGTAATTTATATGGCTCAGTGCAGATTGGTAAAGACCAACCAAAAACAATGCATGAATAATCTAAACTTGTGTCAACAAACACTTCAAACTTTGATGATAAAAACGGATTTTCTATGTGCTTAAACAGAATTGTTTCATCAAAAATACTAATTTCCCATTCATTCAACTTTAACTTTCGAATACGTATTTTAAATTCTTCAAAAGTATTGTATACAGGCTTGTTGGCATTTTTATTTATTGTTGCTATATCTTTAACTATATTTAAGTGCCTTCTTTCAGTTGGTTTAGTAGTTGGATGTGATTTAACAGGTAAATTTAAGGTAGGAACAACACTAAGTTGTAATATTTTTCTTCCAGTCTCTAAAAAGAGACAACAGAACAGGTAAGTCTTTTTACATAAGTAAATTTTAACTTAATGTTGTAAATGACAAGTAGTCATTTACATCATTGAGTTAAAAATAATTATATATACATATATATATTAATATATATATATAGTTGTACTAACTAGTTGCATGTTGTTTCATGGATCTATTTAATACCAAAATGAATACAAAAGTTGCCTTGGCTATTTGGTTTGTAAATTAGACTTAAGACAAGTTTAAATTATTTAACGAAGTGCACCAACGAGAAGGTAAGCCATAGGACTTTGCACTCCATTTCTAAAATGATATACATTTTATCTATAATGATAATTATAATTACAATGCGATACCATTATATATTACTCATGCATAATAATATAAAGTATTGCCATGAAAATTAGGTGCTCACTTGTAAATTCTATATCTTCTGGAGAAGAGTGTTTCTCACAAAAATAAACATTTCCTTTTGTTATTCTTTCTTTTAATAATCCATCTAATGGACGGTAAATAGCAAGAAAATCAATCAACTTTTTCCTCCAAATGGTATGGCATTCATCTTTTCTTGTAGATATTTGAAATAGTCCAATACACTTGTATTTATTTGTATCTGAGACTGTGCACTGTGGAAGACAGCAATTTCTACCTGGCATTGCTTTTTTTTTTTTTTTTACAAATACCGTTACTTAAGTTTAAATCTAGTTCTAAAAAGGACTGTTTAATTAAATTTTAAGTGAAACTTCCTTGATATGTCTTTTAACATTCACTAACCGGAATTACTTAAAATATATTAGTTATATGTAGTTCTAAAAAGGACTGTTTAAATAAATTATAATTGAAAATTCTTTGATATATCTTTTAAAATTCACTTCGACGGCTGATTTGTTTTGCAACTACATTGAACACGTGACCGAAAAAATAAAACAATAGCTTCCAGACCAGGGTATATTTCTATAGACTATGTCGTGGTTTTTCCCATAAGTGTCGTGGAATGGTTGAACTAGTAAAATATTTACTAATTACAAGTCATAAGAATGTTTGTTTTGGACATTTTAATAGTGACTCTATTGAGAAAGCATTTGGAAAACTTCGACAAGGATCAGGTGGTACCTGTTTTATCAATGTTCAGTAATTATTGGAAAAAAATGACTTAAAAAAAAAAAAACTTTGCTTAAATATTGGACTCATAGCTAATGATATAGAAGTTTCATTAAGTCATTTGTGTGGCAAATGTAATTATGTAATGCATGATGATACTTTGTTGAATGTTTTTCATAATCTTCCTATAGTTAAAAGCGATTTGTCTAAAGAAATGAAAATGTCTTTGGTTAATATTGCTGGCAATGTTAGTAGAGAAGATCCCCCAGTTTAAGATACATCATTTTGTTTTTACCAATTTGGTGAGTATATCAGAGATTTATCATGGTGGGTTAACTTTGCCTGGTGATAATATCTGCCATTGGATATTTTATTTGTACGTTTTATTTCACCATCTTTACAAATGTATTTGTCGTGTTAGCTTATCCTAAAAGCTTTTTGATGGTATCCGAATTTATTGATTTAGTAGTTTCAAAAAAAACATTGTAGAATCCTAGCCAATATATTTATTAGCAATTATTGCCATCTTTATTCCCCGCAATCTTCAAAGGAACCCAAAATGAAAATATTGAAACTATCTTAAACGTGATATATATATATTGTCTTTTTAACTAATTGCAGTTTTATTTTGAAAAGTTGTTTTTTTTTTTTTTCCCTTAAAGTTGTTCAAGCTTTTAGAAATATAAAAAGTGAGTCTTTACTATGTTATAATGAAATGCGGCTGGTTTGCATTTAAGGGGCAACTACCCTCAAATTTTTTCAAAAATTGGATTTTTTTTTCTAATAATTGAGCAAAATTTTATGTAGATTTTGAATCTGCAAAAAAATTTATAGATTTCTTTATAAGTTTTTGTTTAATTTATGTTTTTTTGATCACAAGAGAAAAACATTTGCATAGCAACGCGTTGCTATGGGGTGAATATTTTGTTGGTAAACTTATCCTGGAGTACTGTTTCAAATATATGTTTTGATTTAAATCTTCTTTGCTAAATAATATTCTGTTCCTTATTGTATTCAAACATAGGCTATTTACAATTGCGATTTTATCAAGTTTGTTGTTCATTTTGCCAATATCAAAGCTAATTTATCCTACAGCAGAAACAAAAAAATATAAAATAATCCTATGGATCTTTTGGATGATTTAGATATTATTAGACACATAAAAATGAATGATAGAGTAAAGCAGAGGACAAAGTACCACAAAAAAAGAAGAGTATTTAATGTGCAGAAAAATAAAAATGCATGTAATGTAAGTGGATGTGAGTTAAATGACAGTAATGTTTTAGGTGCATCTGCTAAGAAAGTAAAATTCATTACAAATATACCAAGTAAAAACATTAAAAAAATTAGTGGTTACAGAGTTATAGACACTGAAATTTTATCTAAAGTTCTTTCACTGTTAATGTGCCCTCAATGTGAACACTGTGCACTGTACCTTGGTTGGTCACCATGAAAAAAAGAAAGGTCTAGCATCGTTGCTATATTTGAATTGTACTACACCATCTTGTGATTATAAACATGAATTTTATACATCAGATAATTGTGATAAAGGGTTTGATATTAACTACAGGACAATATATGCAATGAGAGTATTAGGACATAGTCATACTGGAATTGAAAAATTTACTCAGCTCATGAGTATGCCCAAACCCATGACACCCAAAAAATATACAAAAATAACAACAAAAATAAAAAACGTTGTGAAAAGTGTTGCAAACGAAACAATCTTAGTGCTGCAACTGAAATAAAAGGAAATGTAACTGGTGAAGATATTGTTGATGTTGGTGTATCATGCGATGGATCGCGGCAGAAAGGAGGATATCAGTCAATGAATGGTGTTTTTACCGCAATTTTAATAGATAGTGGAAAAATAATTGATGTTGAACCTATGAACAATTCATGTAAAGCATGCTGTATGAAGGAAAAATTAAGAAAATCAAATCCTGATGCATATGCTAATTGGAAAAACAAACATATTTGCTTGTACAATTATCAAGGTACAGCTGGTGGTATGGAATCTGTTGGTGCAGTGAGAGTTTTTAAACGTTCCATTGAAAAGCACAAGTTGAGATATACTGAATTTCTTGGTGATGGGGATAGTAAATCGCATCTTTCTATCAAAGATCTATATCCAAACATAAAGGTAAAAAAGTTTGAGTGTGTAGGACATTTCCAAAAACGAGTTGGTACTCGCTTACGCAAGTTAAAAAAAAGTCTTAAGGGTCTAGGGTGGTCGTGGTCGACTAACCAATGCAGTTATTGATCGCTTGCAAAATTTTTTTGGTGTAGCTATCCAGAGCAATAAAAATGACTTGATTAAAATGAAAAAAGCAGTATTAGCAAGCCTTTTCCATTTAGCATCTTCTAAGGAAAATAACTATCACATTTACTGCCCTACTGGAGGCGATAGTTGGTGCAAATTCAACATTGATAAAGCTAAGTCTTCTTCCGTATACAAACCTGGACCAGGAATTCCTGTTGATATTATTCTCAAAATCAAGCCAATATATGCTGATTTAAGTAAAGATTCTGAATTAGTAAAGTGTCTGCATGGCAAAACCCAGATTTTCAATGAGAGTTTTAATAATTTAATATGGAAAAGATTACCAAAAGGTAATTTGGTTGGTTTAGCCAGTTTAGAGTTGGGAGTGTATGATGCTGTTGCAAATTTTAACATTAATATGAAGTCTGTTATTTTAATTTAAGAAAAACTAAATATGAAACCAGGACATTTTACTTTAGCTGGTTGCAGACTCATAAACAAAAAACGAATTAATCTATCATCATTTAAATCGAGTGAAAGTTTTAAGATTAAACGAAAGTTGTTACGACATCAACCATTGTCAAAGAATGATCACCAAAAGTCAATAGTAAAGTCCAAGGAATATTATGAATCTGGTAGTTTTTAAAATATTCTTTTAAAAAGTAATTTTTTTAAAAAAATATTTATCGAATGAACAATAATTTATGATTTTATTTTTTGTTTTGCGTTTTCTGAGAATTTGCTTTTTTAAAACGTCGGTAAAAAAATCTTGAATAGTATACATGCTGTCATGATGAATTTTTCAGAGATTCTTCATTTTGCCAATATTTATGATATGATCGGAGTAGAATTTCTAATATGACTTAAAACTTTGAGTTATTAAGTTTTTTTCTTTGCATTTTGACCCTTTTTTGAAAAACCTAATTTGTCTGTAGCCTTATATGGAGAAAAAATATTTATTCAAAAAATCTGCTTCGTTCATATCACAAATTCAGATATTTAGAACAGTTCTGCAAAACTTCATTGACACTCCTTAACTTACAGGGCTTTATCTTTTTACGGCTTAAACACAGTTTTTGTGGTATTTTCAGCTATTTCTTGGTTACCATAGCAACGAGCAACAATTTTATGTGTTTTTTGGTATTTTTAATGTCAGTATAATATTTCCAATATGACTAAAAAGAAAATTACTTTATATGTGTAGTTTTGAAATTTGAGGGTAGTTGCCCTATGTATATGATATTTGAAATATCCTTATTTTATATAATATAGTAAAAATAGCATTTTTTTTACTATATTTAGTATAGTCTTTTTATATTTTATATTTATATAGACTATATTTAATATATTCTTTTTATGACTTTTTATATAATATAATATAGTAAAAATAGCATTTTGTTACAATATTATGTTATACAAAAATTGTAAAATGTAATATAATATTACATTATACAATCTTTGTGTAATATAATAACAAAATATTATTTTTACTATACTATATTATATAAACAGGCAAATCTAGGCAACTGAATAATAACTTATATATATATAAATTACAGTATGCGACAAAAGTGTTTACATGTTTTTGAAAAATATTCTTTTTTAAAATAAATGATTGAAATACATGTTTATATATCAATATATATATACCAAAATAAAGGTAATTCATTGTAGTTTCATGTTTTGAGCCTGAATTTAAATGAATGAGAAGTGTTTATAGCAAATTATTTATTGAAACAAAATGTCAGATGTAAACAGTTTTGTTGCGATTTATGCTATTATTAATTTTAATGCGAAATTAATACTTTGTGTAGCCTCCACGACTTCTAATGACTGCTGCAATTCTCGCAGGCATGCTACCAATCAACTTCTTGCATTCTTCAACAGTTATCGAACTGCAGACATACTCAACTCGTTCCCATAATTCTTGTCGACTGGCTGCTCTTGTTTCATAATTATAAACTCGATTCTTCACAATAGACCAAAGATTCTCGATCGGGACTTTGCGCAGGTCACTCTAGAATCTTAAATTTCTTCGAATTTAGGAATTCTAATGTAATTTTTGCCTTGTGCTTTGAATCATTGTCTTGCATAAAAAGTGTCGAACGAATTTGCTTTCGCCATCCTCGTAAACTAGACAAATAGCCATTGTTTAAAATGTCAATATAATGTTTCGCGTCCATTATTCCATCAATTTTTACGATTTTACCAACACCAGACGAAGAGAAACATCCCCAAAACAACAACTTTCCGCCGCCATATTTTACTGTTGGAATAAAGTCACGATCAGAAATTCCTTCTCCAGCTTTTTTCTATACATATCGAATGCCATCAGAGCCAATCAAGTTAATCTTGCTTTCGGCTGTCCAAATCACCTTACTCCACTCAGCAAAAGTCCAGTTTTCATACTTCTTTGCAAATTCCAATCGTTGTTTACGATGTTTCGGTGTTAGTATTGGTTTCTTGATCTTCTTTTTTGCCTTGAATCCAATTCTCTTGAGTTCTCTCTGCACTGTTCGAGTACTTACCACTGTACCTTGAGCATTATTTAATTGTTTCTTTACATCGTGTGCTGATTTTGCTTTATTTGTCATGATTAATCTAGAAATTGTTCTCTGATCTCGAGTAGTGAAAATTTTCTTGCGTCCATTTTTGTTGCATTTCTCCTCTATATCGTTTCGCTTCTTAATTTTATAGACTAAACAATAAGATATATTAAGTTTTCGTCCTGTCTCACGAAGAGACAATCCTGATTTAAGCTTCTGAACAGCTAAATTTTCAATTTCTTTCAACACTTTCTTCATTCTTTCAATTATAATTTTTCTGTTGTTTACATTACGAATTTTAAGTTTAAATAAACCGTTTATTACTAATTGAGATATGTTTTATTTAAACAAATTAAAAATATAGCCACAAAGTATTAAATTCGCATTAAAATTAATAATAGCATAAATCGCGACAAAACTGTTTACATCTGACATTTTGTTTCAATAAATAATTTGCTATAAACACTTCTCATTCATTTAAATTCAGGCTCAAAACATGAAACTACAATGAATTACCTTTATTTTGGTATATATATATTGATATATAAACATGTATTTCAATCATTTATTTTAAAAAAGAATATTTTTCAAAAACATGTAAACACTTTTGTCGCATACTGTATCTGTTTATAGAATTTATAGATTATCATGCTTCTTTGCAATTTCTGTGAGTTTGTAACTTCTTCCTTGACAAATTATGTCCAACACAACACATTACACAGTTGTGTATATGACATTCCATGTGGAGTTGAAGGATGCAAATGGAAATTCAGAACTTTAGGAGGTTTTACGACTCATATATATAGATTTCATGATCAAACCAATAACGGAAAACTGCTTAGTAAATTTGAAAACATTGAAATGACAGGAGTTGTTCTGTTTTAACTTGCAAAATTGAACTTCCTTTCCACAAATTATTAGCACATTTGAAATCACATGCTAAAAACAGAGTTTTAGTAACTTGTCCATATGAAGGATGTAAGCAACAATATAAAGTTAGGTCTTCCTTCACAGCACATTTATCAAGGTATCATCGGATTGATAGGCAACTGGGTTATTTTAATCAAATAATTCCAGCTTCAGAAATTATATCCAATCCAAATGATCATCCATTTATAAATGAAAACATTGATAGAATTGAATTTCACACTAATGATGTGATTCACAACATAGCTTTGTTTTTCTTAAAATTGCAGTGTCAGTATCACATTCCTTCAACAACAGTTCAGTATATTGCAGAAGAAATTTTTATTTTAAATACAATAAACCAACATCAAACTAAATACATATTAATGAAGGACTTGTCAAATAGTATCCCTGATAAAGAATTACATGATGTTATGCACCAAGTGAGAAATAGAGATGCTATTGCAATTGGGTTATCAAAAGAAAAGGGTTTGTTAAGATCAGCTTATATAAAAAAAAATACTTTAAAAATAATTTGGATTTTGTTGAACCATTAGAGATTTCTTTAGGATGAAATGAACATGGTTTGGAATGTCACGCATATTATATTCCAATAAAAGAAACTTTACAAAAGTTATGTACCAATTCTGAGTTTATTTCTTTAATCAAGCAACAGCCACGTGCAACCTTAGATATGTATTCAGATTATTTTCATGGTGAAGCATTTTGTAACAATCTATTTTTTCAGAAGTATCCTAATTCTTTACATCTGTTTTTATATCAAGATACTTTTGAATTAGTCAATCCCCTGGGCTCAGCAAGAATTAGGCATCAGATTTCAGCAACTTATATGGTTGTTGGAAATTTGCCACCTCACTTAAGAATATCCCTTAATAATATTTATCTTGTGCAGTTAAGTCGTGATAAGGATTTAAAATCCTTCTCTCAAGCCACTATTTTTAAAGAAAGTTGCTAAGAGACCTGAAAAGTATGGAAGTTGATGGAATTCAAAGTGGTAATGATCAGTGGAAAGCTGGTATTGTTGCTATTCTGGGTGATAATTTGAGTAGCCATTTTTTAGGTGGATATTCTCTTGGGTTTAGTTCAAAGAAAGGCCATATTTGTAGGTTTTGTCTTATAAAAGAAAATGAGCTTCAAGTTTTACCATATAAAGCTGAAATCCGCTCAGTTGAACATCATAAAAATTGTCTTTTAACTTTAAAGCAAATCCTCAAGATCGTTTTTGTTTTGGTATTGCAAGAGACTCCATATTTAATCAGTTAGAGTCTTATAACACTTGCGCTCCAGGTTTACCACCTTGTCTAGCTCATGATTTGTTTGAAGGTGTTATTCAATATAATTTAGCTATAGCAATTAGAAAACTAGTTAATGATGGATGCTTCACTTATCAACATATAAATGGTGCTATCAGAATGTTTTCTTTAAAAGGTGATGACAAGGGAGATCGCCCAGCACTATTATCACCTAAAAGTGAGAGATTAAAAGGAAATGCAGTTCAAAATTGGATTTTTTTACGTTTTCTTCCTTTATTATTAATAGGTCGGATTTTCAATTATGAACAAAATGTGTGGCAGCTTATACTTTTGCTACGTGAAATAACAGAACTTATTTGTGCAAGTAATATTTCTTTAGTACAAGTATTACATTTGCAGCATTTAATAAATGAGTACCTGGAACAAAGAAAAAAAATATTTCCAGATGTCCCTCTTCGTCCAACACCATTACATGTATATTACCCTTTTTTAATTTTAAAATGTGGCCCTCAAGTAAGACTATGGACTCTAAGATTGGAGAGTAAACACATGTTTTTTAAAAGATCTGCCAGAAGAGCACAAAATTTTATTAATGTTATTAAGCATTTAGCTGAGTCTCATCAACTGTTTCAGTCATATGTTTTAAGAGGAAATTCATTTTCTAATGATATTGACGGAGGATCTAATTCTTTTTATTTTGACGAATCTATGTTCACAGTTGAAATAACAGAAGCAATTGCTAATATTCTACATTCAAAAAAAGTTTGTTCATTTAAGCTTACATATAGAGGGACCACCTATAAAAGAGACCAATTTGTAATAATATGTCGAAATGATTCAGTGTTTATTGTTGGAAAAATTATTGTAGCAGTTTTTTCTGAATTGAAATCTTTCCTTGTGTTAAAAAAGTATCATTCTGAATGGTTATCTGATTTTGGTTTTTTATCATTGGGAAGTGACTTTGCCAGCAGACCTATTTCTATACCAATCGACGATTTAGCAGATTATTGTCCTTTATGGGGTTATAGGATTGATAGTAATGTTTATTTAATTTTAAAGCATGCTATATTAGATACATGAGAAACATTTAATTCAACTTAGATCGTTAATGAAATTTATTTTATTAAAATTTTTTATAAATGTTTTATTATTTGTACACATTTTTATATAATAATAACAATATTTATATATTAACAATAAATATTAAATAAATCATATTTCATTCACTATCTAAGTTGAAATAAATTTATAAAATGGTATTAATATATTATTTAACTTTAATTAGAGATCTTAAGTAGTTGTTTTCTTATGTTTATGATTGTTTTGGTATATTTATTGAGAGCATTCTTTAAATAGAAATTGTATTTTTTTTTTTTTTTTTTGTAAATTTAAAAATGTAAAGACTTCATTGTCATAAAAATTAAAATTTCTTCATCATCTTTCAGCTTTTGTTTTTGAGCTATAAATAGTATTTTAATTGTATTTGCTAAAAAATTTTATAATTTATTTTATAAGCAGAAAATCTCAGAAGTACTAGTAGTTTTGACTTTTAAAATGTATTGCTTGTACTTTGTTTTTGCTTGATGATTAATAATATTTTAATTGTTTTTATTTTTCATTTTTAGTTGATTGTTTACAATTAAGTTGGCACTTTTCAAGTCATTTGAATGAATTTTTAGAACTTTAAATTCTATAAAAACTTAACAAAATAGATACCATTGCATTGTCTAAATTATACTCAAGTAATTTCTATACAAAATATTTTTCTCATCTATTATAACTTGAAATATTAAATATAGATAAAAAGTAGGGCCCTGCAAATTGGCATTTTTTGTTTTGAGTCTCGAATTGAAGCAGGTTTTGATATGCGAATCAAATCACGAATCGAAATCATTAATATAAAGAAACCAATTTTAAGCATTTTTTCCCCAAAGATGAAAAAAATCTTTGAACAAATTATTTTTGCCCGGAATAATTTATCAGTGTTATTTTAAAAGGGGTATTAAAACAATTTTTGATTACTCTTACTCTGTCTGGGATAAAAAAAAGCATTTCAAATAAATTTTAGCGTTGGAAATCTAAAAGTACGACAACATTCAAAAAGTAAAATATGATTTGAAAAACTCGAACCATTTTTTTGGAATTGAATCTCGAATCAAAGCGACACTTGATTCGCGAATTGAAGCGATTCGGAGGACCCTAATAAAAAGTTTGTTATCATATTGGTATAAATATTTTTAAAAATATTTGTAAGTTTATAAACATTTTTAGAAAATATACAAAAAAAGTGTACTTTAACTATACTTTCACGAATAATACTTGTAAAACCTACATCAAGTTAACAGAATTAACTTGCATATATATATATGTGTGTGTGTGTGTGTATATATATATATATATAAATATATGTATATATATATATATTTATTTATATATATATATTTATTTATATATATATATATATATTAGGGTGTCCCAAAAAAAAAAATTTTTGCACGCATGTTTTTCCCATTCCGTTTTGTCTACTGAGTTCATATGTATGACTAAAATTTTTTTTTGAGGTCAATTTCAGCTATATGTAAAATCAAAATTTCTTCATTTTTGATCAAATTTGACATTTTTTAACACTATTTTAGATGCGGACCTAATAATTTTACATTTTTAATGCCCCTTACCCTAGAGGATTTGAAAACCAATGATTTTAGACTATATAAGAATTAATCCATCTGTTATTTTTTTATAGAAGGTTCATTGAAGCCTGATTCACAGAAAATATTGATAATAATGACTACTTGAACAATCTTTGTGTTTTCTGTATACTGTTTTGTTTTAAATGGTTTTTGTTTATTATTTTGATTTTAACAGCTTATAGTAATAACTAGAAACTTATTTTACTGAAATAAGAACCAATTTTTTCATATATAATTATGTAATAGTTATGAATATCTTCAATATACATATATTTACTTGAAAATTATATCATTAAATGTAATTTTTTTAGGGGGAAATTAGAATTAAATTTTTTTAATATTGTTTTAGGATTAAGTAATAATAAAATTAATAACTTAAATGGGTCGTACTCAAAAAAACAAAAAAAATAAGAGTTAGAAGAGAAAGTACAGAATCAATGGGCTTCCAATAAACCTGCTGGCAACCATTGGAAATATTCTTAGATACATCCAGTTTCTAAAATCTCCCAGGTAAAACAAATAATTATTATTGTTATATAAATATACTATAAAACAATGATAAAATTTTTAAATGGTCTATTATATGCAATACAGATTTAATCTGTATTGCATAAAATAGACCATTTAAACCTCCTCCCCTACAAGTGTTAAAAATGAGACGCAATGAGTAAAAAAATTACGTAAGAAAAAAAAAAACATAATGATTAATACTTGTCTATTTTTATTTTAGATCTATAAGATTTCAATCTACTAAATTGATAGTAGCCTGCCCTCAGAAACATGAGAACAGGGATCTGATATGTAAAGATAGTTTCTGCAAGAATTCTGAACAAAGATGTGTTGCCTCCGCTGTAATAGACACTTGGAAGAAAGCAGGGTTTCAAGATTTTATCATCAGTGGATGCAGTGTCAGGGACAAGATACTGAAGCTCCATAATAAGTACATAAATTTGTATCATCTCAAATCATTGAACTGGAACTCTAGTGAAGGCAACTTCTCTAAGATACAGACAGAGTTTTTAGAGGAGAGTAATACACTCTTTGATATTTCATTACCAAATTTTGAACAAAAAGTAAATCAGGATCGTTTTCGTTCTAAGAATGCAAAAGATGAGGATATTCAGTTCTATCTAGATCAAAAAGGAGAGCGAAACATGTATATTACAGAAGAAATTGATGAAGTATTACAAAATTCAGTTGAAAATAAAAATATTAGGCTCAAGAGGATGGAGGAGGCAATAGGTAAAGGTAGAACCACAATGAATGCAGTAAAATCCAATGACCTTGAGGTTTCTTTGCATTCATCTGAAAATGAATCTGAATCGGAACCAAGTTTAGATTCTTTAGATGATGAAGATTTACCTAATAGACTCAGTCATTCTACTAAATCTAAGATAATGATAAGTATAAGTGCTGAAGATCTGGTTGACTGTACTACTGCAGTTTCCGCCCGATACAGAGTAGGTATACGACCACAAACTTCCATAGTAGCTGCTATTTGCAATAAAGCTGGTGTGAATCTAGAAGATATTATTCTATCAAGAAGTACAGTTCATAGAAAGAGATTCCAAAAAATAGAGGCAGTAGGAGATAAACTCAGACAAGAAATTATAACAGCTCCGAAGGGAAAAAAGCTATGTGTTCGTTTTGATGGAAAACGGGTGAAACAGATTGAAGAAGATCTGAAAATAACTGTTTCTGTAGAAAGAATAGCGGTGAGTGTTACATCCCCTGATATGGATGACACAGATGACATACTGCTAGGTGCTGTTCAGACAGCTAGTTCCAAAGGTAGTGACCAGGCTGTAGCAATTTTGAATCTGCTAGAATACTTCAACATTGTTGATCAAATATTTGCTGTTTGCTGCGACACTACGGCATCTAATACTGGAATACACTCTGGAGCTATTGTTATCCTTAGCTCCATCCTTAACACTCCACTTTTATGGTTTCTCTGTAGAAGACATATGCTAGAAATACACATCTCACACTTTATGGAGGCTTTGACTGGAGAGAAGACGAAGGCCCCAAGAAAAGGGCTGTATGTCAAACTCCAGAAAAGTTGGTATTCAGTCAAGAAAGAGGCGGACAAGATGCTAGATCTAGTTAGGTTTGATTGGAGTCAGCTTCAGACTGGGTCACCCCTTTATGAAATTGCTAAGAAAGCTCTGGAGTTTGGAAAAGAAGCCCTTGCCTCAAAAACATTTGTCAGGAGTGATTACAGGAAACTATGTGAGCTTTTTGTTTTCTATTTGGGAGGAGAAGTACCTGGATTTTGTTTCCATCAACCTCGAGCCTGCCATGAAGCCAGGTAAAGTATATTCAAAAAATAAAACCTTATAGATAAATTATAAAATTTGTGCAAGTATTATAAATAAAAAATATGATAAATATTAATGGTAACAAAATTTTAATCTTTAGGTTTATGGCTGATGCTTTATACATTCTTACCTTGAGAATAACAGATAAGATCACCATGATTATGAGCGAAAAGGAAAGAAATATGATAGAGACAGCGGCATTCTTCACATCTGTCTGGTATGCACCTTGGTTTCTAAAGTCGTATTTGGTTGCAAAATCACCCTCAAATGATCTTGCCGTTTTCAAAAATGCATTTAGCATCAAAGATAAATATCTCAATCTTGGTTCAGTATTGGTTGCTAGTATGCAAAGACACAACTGGTACTTAACTGAGCAGTTGGTGCTGCTATCTCTGGCTGATGAAGATGTAGAACAGGAAGTGAAAATAAAGATGTTGGACAGATTAGTTCAGTATGACGTTCCTAACAAGTTCAAAACTGGAAAACCTAAGCTACCCGTCATATCAGAGTCCACTGAGCGTTGGGAATTGGTAGGTCCGGAGAGTTGGCTTCTGTTGAAAATTGCTGAAGTCCCTGATGGTGAAGTAGAACTGTGGAGGAAGGAAAAAGCCTTGAAGTCATTAGATTTATTCAAAAAATTTGTTATAAATTTGACTTGCGTTAGCGATTGAGCAGAAAGGAACATACGCCTTATTCAGGACTTTGTATGTGGATACAAATCTGACATTATGCAACAAAATTTAATGCTGGTGGCAAGGGACAATAGAAAGAAGCTTAAAAAGGTTCTTTCTAAGTCCCAGTTAAAAAATATATAGTTTGCTATTCCTAAAATACATATTTTTTTAAACATTTTTGTATTTTTATTAAGAAAATGTGTAAAATTTAGGTTTTTAACAAAAATTGGAATTTTACATATAGCTAAAATTGATTTCCTAAAATGTTTTTTTATATATATTTACTATCAGGAGACACAAGAGAATGGGAAAAAACTGCGTGCACATTGAAATTAAAAAAAAAGTTAAAATTTGGGACACCCTAATATATATATATATATATATATATATATATATATATATATATATATATATATATATATATATATATACAAACACATAAATTTACCATCATGAATTAATTACTTTTAATCTTTTTTTTAGAAAAAATGTATATCCTTTTAAGAGAAAAAATAACTAATATCTTTTCAACAATGCAAGGTCTTGAAGCTGGTAAGATTGTGAATGATTTGTTCTTTTGGGGCTTGAGACAGAAAGCGATTTGAAATATCTTAAAGAAGAAAACCTAACTGCATTAATGCCTCCGATAAAGGCTAGGCGTTTTTTGTCTGCATGTCAACCTGTCTCTGTTTCTGAACTGTCATCAGTTACTCCACCTTTTCAGATTTCATCAGTTACCCCACCATATGCAGAACCTTCGACTTTATCTTCATCAGGATCTTCAAATTGAGCACAAACATATATTGTAAAATGGGATACTTTTCCTGCTGAGTTTTTAAGTGACATCAACAGCAAGCGAAAGCCCTCCGAATCAAATATAAGAAAAATGGTTGGTACATTAATGAGTGATGTTTTCCATTATGATCAAAAGCCTAATCGAAATAGTTTACGGGTTATAGCTCAAAAAGTTGTTGCAAGGTTTGCTATTCTTTTTATACTATATTAAAAATATATTGAATAATATAGCATTAACAGTTTATTGTTGTTGAATTGAAAAAAAGTTTATACACAGCTAATAATATTCAAATATGATATAAAGCTTGCATAAGTTATAAGTTTTTATAGATCTTGGAAACTATAGCATTTTCTGACATATGAATTTCATGTTATAGATATCCGGATGCATTTATGGACGAAATAAACGGCAAAATAGTCAGTAGTGGAGTTGAAACATTAATGTATAGAATGGAATCAAGGAAAGAAAATGCTAATCGGAAAGTTCCCTTGTTATCAAATCAATCTAAGAAAATGAAACTAAATATACACAATATACATAATTGGGACCCAAATTTTTCCAGTGAATCTGTGGACTTACCAAATGCCAAGGTAGACCAATTTTATATTCAAAACAATTTCAACACAATAAAAATTTAGTTTCTCTAAAAACTTAATTATTTATTTTCAACTTAAATATTTTTATCTTGAATATCCATTTTAAAATAGATATAAACATCTTTATTATCTATTTTTAAAATAACTTTTTTTTAAACTTATTTATTTTTATATTTGTATTATTTGTTTCAACATCTTTAATATTTAATTTTATACTTATTTATTGCAAATAGGTATATAGTAATTAATTTAATATTCGCATGTATTTCTTTAGGAACAGCTACAACAATTGTTCAGAAATTTGCCTTGGCCAAAAGATGACGTTGATAAACTGATGGCAGACATATTCTTTGCAACGCCATACAATAAATGATGTAATTCCATTTTCTGAAGTTTTGTTTCAATGGCCATTTTTGTCACAATTGGAATATCTTACGGATCATTTTTCAAATCTGATGAGTTTTTCATTAATGGACAATCAAATCTTATTTTCTTATACTTTGAAGTCACTACTTAAAAAAATGCAGTAAAGAAAGTTTTACTTGATGCAAAAAGTACAAGTATAAACTATGGAGGCATTCAGCAAGCAATTTATTGGGCATGGCTGCCTTTACTTATAGCTCATTTTGGGGATAAATCTGAACATATGATTTTATCAGTAAATGTAAGTTTTTCATTTGAAAAATGTTTGTTTACAATAACTATGAAATTTGAATACTTAATTCTTTATCAGATTTTAGCCACAATACCAGAGATGGAAGATCTTTGCCCTACTTCTCATCCAATAATTATAGCAAAAGGTAAATTTTTTTAGCTTTATTTATATTTTAGTTTGGTAAATTTTTTTTAGTAAAGGTAAACTTCCTGTAACTATTATCCAAACCTACACTTGTATGGTTGGGATAATTACATTTACTTAGAGAGGATTAAAAGAGTTAAAGGAATTATATAAAACCTGATGTTCTTTCTGGCCTGTTTGCAGATCAGGCCTAAGTATTTTCATTATGATGCTAGTACTAGGAAAATCAGAGGTTTATAAGCTACTTCTATACTTACCACAGTTAAACTGGGTCATATCTTACCAATAGCAGGGCCATTTTTTCTGACTGATATTGTTAAACATTGAACATACAACAAAAATATATTTTATTGTTTTGTTAACAGGCACTTGGTTCGAATCAAAACATTTTTATGTATTAATTGAAAAAAAACTTTCGTATACATTCACTGATCCTTTATCAGCTGTTGGTGTATCATTTGCATTGCATTATGTGATGAACATGCAATGTGATCAGAATGTCTTTGCAACATTGGATTTTATACAAAGGTAATATTAATTTTCCAGTTAAGACATCAATCCAGTTTTTATTTTTGATCAAAAAACAAGAAGGAATGTTAGAAATATATAAAAACTCTTATATTTTTGCACATATAAATTAGTGTAACCAATATTAAAGCTTGTATAATATATTTTACTTGTTAGGTATATGGTGGACTATAATCCTGAAAATGTAAAAAAAAAAACACTAAAGGAAAGAAAGCTGGAACAGTTGTTTGCCCACGAGTTCTAACTCATATTTTTTAGTTAAACAGAATTTGAGTTATAACTATTTAATTCTCGAATTAAATTATATATATATAATTTAATTCGAGAATTAAATAGTTATATAATATATATATATATATATATATATATATATATATATATATATATATATATATATATATATATATATATATATATATATATATATATATATGTATATATACACTGCAAGCCAAAAGTTTCCGGACACTTCGATTTTGTTTAATTTTTTAATTCAAACTCCCATAATTATTTCAATAAAATTCAAATATCATATTTATTTTTTAAAAGATACATATAGTTACTATTTAAGAAAAAAAAAGCCAAAAAATGAAATAAAAAAAATACTAAGAACACTATTCTTATTACACTGTCTTTTGGTAAAAAATAACCCACGAGTTTTTATCACTTTTTTTGCGATCCGTGGCATCCTATTTATTAATTTATTTATTATTTCGGGTGTAATTGATAACCAGGATTCTTCTATTATTTGCCACAGGTGCTCTTTGGATGTTGGGGATTTTTGTCTGACCTTTCTGTCCAATTCTTCCCACAGTAACTCTATTGGGTTCAAATCTGGTGATTGGGCTGGCCAGGTCATGATTTTGAGTGCACCATTATCCTCTTGTTCCTTTATATAATTCTTACATAACTTTGAGGTGTGTGTAGGCTCATTGTCCTGCATAAAAACAAAACCACGACCAATAGTTCTTAAGCCAGAAGGTATAGCATTGTTTTCTAGAATTATTTTATATTGTTCTTTTTTCATAATACCCTCAATTTTAACTAAGTCACCTACACCAGCTGAAGAAAAACATCCCCATACCATAACTGACCCACCACCATGCTTGAGTGTCGGCACTAAACACTCTGGGATCATTTTTTCTGTAAATTCTACGCCTTTGCCCAAACAGTTCAAATTTGGACTCGTCGGTCTATAGTTTTTTTCCCCAGTCTTCTTCTGTCCAATTTGGGTGGTCTAAAGCCCATTGTAACCTTTTCTTTTTATTTTCAATCCGTAGCAACGGTTTCCTGACCGCTATACGGCCAGAAAGTCCTGCTTGTCTAAGACGTCGTTTCGTAGTGGTTAATGAAATAGATTTTGAACGACTCCTATTGTAGCCTGAAGTAATTTCCGGGGCCGTAAGTCTTCGATTTCTATTACTCATCAATATTATACTATTATCTTCAGCTTTTGTTGTCTTCCGTGGTCTACAAGATCTTTTTTTGTCTTCAAAAAATGCCTGTTTCTTTCCATCGTTTGATGGTATCTTGTACAGTACTTCTGGCAACTTGTACTTTTTTGCAAATTTCACGAACTGAATATCTTTCTTTATGTTATGTAATTATTTCAGAATGTTTTGCAACCGTTAAAGGTTTTTTACCCATATTTTGAATTAATTAGTCGAATTATAAAATTTTAAAAATTTTTTGACGATTTTTTAATGCAACCGTCATTAATACCAAATGAAAACTAAACAAAACTAAATATTCTTAATCATTTTAGTCGGATATCATTATATTATATATATTTCCTTCATGTTTCAACAAATAAATAACTTTAACAAGACCAAACTCTTAAAGTAATGAAACGCTATATATCAAGTTAAAATAAGCAATTAAATAAACAAACTTATTTATGTAAGTTTGAGGCCATTAATACCTAATTACTGATCTCAAACTTACATAAACACTTAAAATTAGTAAGTTTAAGAATTATAAATTAATATTGTTGATTAATTTAATGATACAGGATAGATTTTAGCATTTTATATAAAAAATATCAAGTGTCCGGAAACTTTTGGCCTGCAGTGTACGTATAAATATATATATATATACATATATAAAACTGTTTTTATAAAAATGGAGTTTATAAATGCCTTACTTGTTATATTAAAATTGCATTAATTGTTATTTTTATTATTAGCCTGTTTTGGTGTTATTCGTATGTATTCTTATATCTGTAAATCTTATTTTGTAATTATTCCATGAGAACTGTTTCAATAATATTGAATAATAAAATTTATTTATTGTTAATTATTGATTAAGATTGACAAATCCGTAATTATTATTGATTTTGAAAATAGAAAAAAGATTTTGAAAAATATTTGAAATAAAAAAAATATCGCGTAGTTTACGGAATTTTTCCGGCAGCACTTTTTCCAGAAACTGAGCGTTAACGGAACTATCCGTTTAAATACAGAAATTTTTGTATTTATAATGAAGGATATTTTCCGTATTTTAACAAATATTTCCGTTAACGTATAATGTTTTTTCCGTAAAAGAACGGAAAATTTCTGGAAAAAGTGCTGCCGGAAAATTTCCGCAAAATACGCGATATCTTTTTAACAGTGTATGTCAATCGAAAAGCTAAATCAACTTTTATAAGAAAATACTTATATTCTTTAACGGAATTTGTAGTGAATACCTTTTGTAGAGAATATAAAAATCGAAAAAGTGAAGAAATCAATATAATGCGATTGAAGATCGAAGGGTGGAGAAAAGTTATCTTCCAGCTGAAAAACTGCATAAACAGAAAACAAAAGAAGTAAACTTTGAAATGTTAATAACACCTGACCAAGTCGAGTTGTATTATGGTCATGAACATACGAAAAAGCAATTGCTTTTTTTAAAGAGCGAAATTCAAATTTAATGTTATCTATTACCAACGCGTGATATTGCTGCATGAGATCATTTGTATATTGTAATAACATTCGGAAATGCTCACACATCACGGGTTGTTGACCGAATGAAAATGAACGAATATTTGGGACCATAAAACTGTAGAGGTTTTGGTCCAGCCAGTTACCTTCTTAAATTTCAATTCGATTGGCAGAGAATAATCGTCAATACAGCTCGAAGTGATTTGGTCGTACAAGATGATAACTTGTTCCTGTCTCAGAGTGGAAAACGCATGGCCTCAGGAGATATTAATGCAAGACACTTTATCATTTGTGATGTAAAGCAGGAATAATCAGTAAAAAATTCAACGATGATAATGCTTTTACGATGAACAGCCACGACCCTCGTAAGAAAAAGCAATAGCGGCTTTACGAAGGAAGTTGCAGATACAATGATGCATAGCAGTAAAACTGCCGAGGAGCATTAATATACCAGACAAAAGGAAAAATCAGTTATAGTGGGTGGTCAAGTTCTAAGAAAGCATTTCTTTCCAGCTCACACTCTATCCACCCCAAAAATGAAATGTTCTAATAATGAAATCAGTCTTTTGAAGCAATATGGATATAAATATGGATCGGTAGCTTTTCCAACTTTCTTTAGGTTGTCCAAATATTAAACCTAAATCATGGAAGTTTCTTCAGTTAATGTTTCGCCTAAACAAATAGTGCAGATACTAAAAGATATTGATGTGAAAGTTCATTCAAATTGTAAAAATGAAATGAATGTTTGAAAATATTTCAGAGATACAGAAATTGGAAAAGAAGTTCATTTTAGGCTGGTAAAATCCGAGCTCTATATTAAGACTTTTAACACTTAGTTTTTATTTCTAGGGTATAAAAAGTGTGCAGCAAAATCCATCCTGGGGGATGATAATAATATAAGTATTGCGATTAACTGGTTCCCCTCTGATACATGATTGCTCGTTATCGAGATCAAGAATCAGAACTGTTTTAGCCAACATAACTCTTATTAACATGTTTGCAATTGCGCAAAATCGGACTAGAATTTAGAGCTCTGCGTTACGACCGTCCGATTCCGGCTCGTACCGACTTTTTTGTCGGAAGTTCGACACCTACTCGTAACAAACTTGGAAATTCTAACTTCCATTCCGAGTCAAGTCATAACATTTGAATTTCCCGCGTTATAAATCGTAAGCTGTCGTAATTTTGCGTAATCTACCTTGGTTCAAGGTTTCAACTACAACTTTTGCGTAAAATCAAAACAAAAACATTCTTTTCAAAAGTTTCAAAGAGTTTCAACTAATTTCAATCATTTTCATTGGTAAGTTTATTATTTTTAATATAAATATGAACCAAAACAGCATTTTATCGTATTTTATGTGATAAATAAGTAGATAAACAAAGTTAAAAAGTGCAAGTATCTTAAAATTATGCAAGTCATCATGCCCTATTTGAACTTAGTAAAAATTTTATACAAGTCATCATTTTTTCAACTAAATTTGTTAATGTTTGTTAATATTCATTATCAGAACCTATAAATAGTCCAGGAAAAGGTTGATCCCTTCTAATAACTCCTCTGGTTTACTCCAGATTGGAAGTGTCTCAAAATATTTAGTGATATTTTTTTTCAAATAGAAATGGAGTCCCAAGATGAAGCTCAATTCAACCCAGTACCCAGCACTAGTAGCCAAGGTTCTGAAGCAGTTAGAGGTGGTCGTGTACAAGCCACAGAGCTATGGTCCCATTTCACTCGTCTTCCTCAAGTCCCAGGAGAAGCATTTCGTAGAGTCAAGTGTAATCATTGTCCTACTGTGATCAAGCAAGTTAAGTCTACTACTTCAGGAATGAGGTCCCATCTGAATTCATGCCATAAAGACGTAGCAGTACAAGTGGTCAAGACTCAACTCAACAGAGAGAGAAAAGCTGACGTGGATACCATTGAACTTGCTGAGGCCGTCAAGGAGGATGACCAGTACGAGCATAAAAGGAACCAGTTTACTTCAGCCAACCCTGATGCTACCCCCTTAAGGCCAAAGAAGCTGAAAGCTGATTTTACCATTTCTAATATGAAGACAATTGAGTTGTCTGAAAAGTTTGGAACCTGGTCGACCTATCGAAAGGAACAGCTTAACTTTGATCTCTGGACAATGGAGTACTTGGCTCGTGGCAATCTTTCTTTCAGGTAGTTATATTACGACATATTATGATTGATAACAATTTTGATTGAAATAAACCATTTTTTAGTTGTTGTTTAACTTTAATTCCCCATTTATATTCTCTAAACCCGAGAATACCTCTATTTAGATTGAAAAAAAGCTCTTTCTCTATCCTGTTACTCACAAATTTTTTTTTTGTTCTTTACATCATGTTGAAAGCGATGCAATGAAGATTTATATTAAGAGGGTCCAACCAAAAGCCGTGTTGAAGAGTCCCATTATATACTCCAGGTTCAAACTTCCATTGTTGTATGAGGCAGTCAAGAAATAAGTCGACAAGATGTTGTTGGAGGATCTTCTGGAAACCCCTGGCATCACACTCACTACTGATATTTGGTCAAGCAGAGCTCACGACCCTTATCTTTCAGTTACCATTCACCATGTCAGCAAAGAGTTTAAACTTGTTACATCCATCTGGTCATGCGAACCTTTTCCAGGGTCTCACACTGCTGATGCCATTGCTACAGTTCTTGACAGTTCGTTGGATAAGGTTCCTGGGTTGGATCCTAAAGCAAGGAGAGTCTGTGTACATGACAGTGGAGCCAATGTCAAGGCAGCAATGCCCCGAGCTGATGTCATCACTGACTCGTTGTTATGCATTGACCATCAGTTAAATCTAGTCACACAACAAGCCCTGAAAGGAAGTGAGGAGTACCCAACCATAACTGCTGGTTTCAAGGCTTTCACCACGCTGACCTCCTACATTCACCAGTCAAATGTGGCCCTTAACTCTTGTGAAAAGAAAGTTGTTTTTCTTAGGATGAAAGGTAGCTATAAATTTTGATTAAAACTTTAAGAAGTTTTTAAACGAGCTCTATGCTTGATCTCGTAATAATAAAGTTTTTAATTAACTTTTTTGAAACGTTATATTACGACTTATTACATTAACTAACGAAATATTTTGATTTTTTACAATTTATTATTGCTTTTGCTTGAATATTTCTTTTTTTTAACAGGAATATTTGCTGTCCCTACTGCACCAGTAGTTAAAAGATGGAATTCTCATGCCATGATGATCAAGTCAGTGTGGGCAATGCGAGCAGTCAGGGTATGGATTCTTTTCAAAGTCAATCGTGACTTTGAAAAGAACCCAGACCCTGCCATGGATAGGTCAAAGATTCCTACAAAGCAACACTTTGATCTTATGAAAGAGGTTCTGACTCCACTTGAAGAGATTAAAAACGTTTCAGAGACACTATCATCTGATGCAGTGCCTACTATGCCTCTTGTTTGTCAAAAGCTCTATCAACTCCACACAGTTTTTGACAAAACTTCTGCCAATGCTTCATGTGACGAGGTACGAAAATTTGTCCATGTTCTTAAGTCTGAGCTTGAGAGAAGACAGCCAAAATGTAGTTCAACAAACTACTTCTATGCTCTTGGCGACTTGCTAAATCCTGAGAACCGAGGCATGGTAATCTGGAAGTTTGGTGAATACGAGTCAACATACCAAAGGTTGATTGAAGAGCACCCTGCCACTGAATCATTTCTTAATGAGAGACGTTCGGAGAATGAGCTTCGAGTTGCTGAGGAAGATGATGAACTTGCAGCATTACGCCAAGAGTTTGCTTCAAGCCGAGCACCAGCTGACCCTAATATCAGGACAAAATCTGTAGTGGAACTGGAACTAGAGGCATAAATGTCCTCCAAGAGGCCTGACCCCTATGATTTCAACTACCTCAGGTGGTGGAAAAAACAGAGTGAAAAGTTGGAAATATTGGCTACTGTCGTCAAGGGACTCTTCTGCATTCCAGCTTCATCAGCAAATTCAGAGAGGATGTTTTCAGCTGCTGGAAACATTGTTACAGACAGGAGGCAGGCATTGGATCCAGAGAATGTGAATATGCTGGTATATATTCAGCAAAATCTGAAGAAGTTGGACTTTACACTATTCCCAGACTTGACTGTTGAGACAGCTAAAGAGAGGGAGGAACGTGAAGAAGTGGCCAAATCTCTTGCTGACCACCTCAACTTAAAATTGAAGGGGATACCAGGACGTCCTGCACCAGCACCTAGCACACCGAAGTCCACTATCCAGACCACACTAGCTGGCTACATGACCCCCAAAACCTCAAAGTTGCCACCTGCTTCAACTTTAAGATTGACATCGAGAACTGCATCTCAAGCTTTGTCCAGGCCCAGTTCAAGGAACTCTAGTCAACCTCCTAGTCAAGTGCCAAGCCGTGCTTTTAAAACTTCTTTAATAGCTGAGTTGGCAAAAACTTGTGAATCATGAACACTTTCAGTCCATTGAACACAAGCAGATAAAACTTCTTTTGAAGGAACTGCAACGACGTGGTAATTCAAATAAAAAAATCTCTTTCTGTTTCGATATGTTTCTGGGTTTTCTTCACCAGGGTTTACTATAGGAATATTGCTCCTATACATCCTGTAAATCTTTGAATATGGTAAAATTTAAACAATGGTTGACAAATATAAATACTTTTGCTATCAAAGAAAATTTTAAAGTTCGTATGAAGTAGCAGAATGCAATTATCCATGAAAACTTATAATCATCTTTGCTGAATTATCAAAGAATCAGCTTGTGTCGGAAACTTTATGTACTGATATCTTTTGTTGGTAATTTAAATTGAAATGTTTATAACTAATCGACAAACAGTTGACTGATTAACTTTCAGCTCCTCTAAAACTCCTATTACTCTCTAAAAGAGTTTACTTAATTAGATCAGAGAGTACAAACTTAAATGTAAAGTACTTTATTTATTGTAACTTGAGTGTAAGATCATATAATTTGCTGATATAAAATGATAATACAAAATTGTTGATATAAAACGATAATACAAAATTGTTGATATAAAACGTAATCCGAAATCTACAATAAGAATACAATAAGAAATCAAAATAATAATAAGGTACTATTGTCTAATACCATTTCTTGAATATCTACTCACTTGGAATGAAACAGTAGCATGAAACCGAAATGCATTAGCCAGTTGTTGTACAAATGAAAGAGGGCACCCTCGATTGTTAACATTGTTGTTAATAATGTTATTAACTTATATTAAGAAGGTTCCTTTGGAAAATCTGTAGCGCCTATTAAATTCTATATCATTATAAACTTCTAAAGGATTGGCTCTGTCAATAATAAACCTTGGTATTAGATTTGGTTCTCCTTCTTATTCTTCTAATATTCAGATCATACCGATTCATTTTTGAAAGTTTTAAAACAAGTTTTTTTTAAAATACTTCATATTATTGTTACTACTTATCATGAACTCTCTTTTACTCCTTTTACATGTATCACTTCTTTGTAAAACTGGAACTGTTTAGTACTAAATGAGATTTACTTTTATACTATATCATGTAAACATGCTTTCAGCAGTAACCTTGTGGATTTGGCATATTAAAATACAATTAGGCAACAAGGCTGTTTACTATCTTAAAAGTGTAAGATCTTCAATAGTCGTTAGAATTTTATAATGCTAGGGTTTGACTTTTCAAAATGCTAATAAGCATTTCTAATGGCATCATAGTATGACATATTGGATCATTACATACGACTTTCAGGATGTTTTAAAATACACACGTTCTCACAATGTTGGTGTATTCAGCTCTCTGTAATAAGTTAATTGACAAATATACTTTCGCAATTTAACCTTTAAGTTAATCACGTTAATATACCCAAGTAACAACTTTTGCTTGTTAAAAACTCGTTTTCATATTTGCAAAGGTTGTAATAAGTTATATTGTAATAGTCGAGTTTTGTTACGCATCAGCAAAATGATACTAACGGTTGGGTTATTTTTTCAAGTTTGGTTTCAAGATTGATCTGAAGCAGACTTGAAAAATTGACTTGAAAATGCAAAAATTCTCATTTTTCAAGTCTGACTTCTGTTCAATTTTGCTTCTTGTATTCCGTTCAAGTCAGACTTGAGATTTGTAGTCTGGCTTAAAATTTCAAGTCCGCTTCTTGCATTCGCAAGGAATTTGTGCTCTCTCAAGTCTGGTTTGAAGTCAGACTTGTAAACGGTCAATTTTTGGTGATTTTCAAGTCTGACTTGAGTTGAAGTTCGCTTTGTGCATTCGCTCAAGTCGCACTTTAGGTTTGGAGTTCGACTTTGAACATGAAGTTCGGTTATTCCAGTTCACCCTAAGATAACGAAAACAACATAATCCTTCATGCACGTGCTTATTTCGGGTAATTTATTTCGGGCTTTTTTCTTTACTCGGGTTTTTTTGAAAAAGCTAAATATTTTTCGAATTACACAACAAACTCAATATATTTGGTACTAAAGATGTAACAAAAAACGAAGGCATTGCAAATAGTTATTCATTTATAAAACGCAATGACCTAAGTAATACAAAGAATAGAGAAAATCATAAAAAATAAACTAGTCACTAATTTATAACTTATAAAACAGACTTCTAAAAGAGTTAAAGTATAGGTCAAATAGTTATAATAATGTATTCACATATCCATTTAAATATATATATATATATGGCGCTACTCCACTTTCTCCCCCCCCCCCCCCTAATTTTATGATTGATTCTGATAGAGAATTTTATGCTGGTTAAGAATCGTATAAAAACATGGGTCTCAAAATCAATGGAAAGTGCTCTAATTTGAAAGTACAAAAATATACGACAAATCCTTAATATTCGCCATCTTGAATAAACTAACTTTACGGTTGGTTTTATTTTCAAAAGCAAAAAATGCCAGCCCGGTTTTATAACAAAAAATTTTTTTTTGGGTTTAATATAAACGGCTAAGTTCCTTTGAGTATACACATTTTCTTTTTTTTTTTTTAAATAAGAAACTTGTTTTATAAAAAAGTAGTACTTTAAGCCCCCAAAATCTTAAGAAACTATTAGTACTGAAAAACTTTTCGATAAGAAACTTATTTTATTAACATTCGAGGAACATTTTCTAAATTGTGCTCTGTTCAGGGACAAACCTTAGGATTATATGACAGTGATGGGGTTCAAACTATTTTAGCTGACAATAAAACTTGATAACATCTTTTCAAAGTTCATTTTATACACTTTTTCTCACTTTCCATAATTATTTAACTTTTAGTACTTTTTAGCATTAGAGTTGAAAAAAAGTACTCTTGAAATAAGAGACTTTCTAGTACAAGCTCAATTACTTCGTTTCTTATGTGTAATCGGACAGAAAAACTAGCTATAAAGCGTTTTACTCTTGCGGCATGATTCCTTTTTGTAAATTTTAAGTTTATAAGAGAATTTACGACAATTCTCAGATAATATTAAATCTTTATTAATAAAGAAAGAGTAATTGAAGAGACAAACTTTCTTTGAATAACAAGAATAGAAATCCTTATATTCTTTGCAAAAATGTTTTTAGTGAATGTAAGTGGCTATGAAAATAGCCGTTTTTTTGATTTACGCAGTCCTCGGCATGAATTATAATGTTAGTAACGTTTAATGCACACAGTAAGCTTTCGAGGAAGTCAAACAGGATACGCTGTCACAACTTGATCCCAAAAATGAAAAAACCGATGTTCGGGGAATCTCTGCATCCACATAAATTCAGACAAATAGTCAGCTATCATTTCACGGTTAGTTGGTCCCATCATTGATTTGAATTTTGCTTTCGCTCGACACCACATAGCTTCTACATGATTTGTTGATACGCCAGTCTGAGGTTCTACAAAGTTTAGAGTGTGGTTGACAGTACCATGTAAATATGCAGGAGCTTGCAAATCATTATAAGCTGCCCACATATCACTCCAGACAATAGAGCCAGGAAGTATCCATTGATGTATGATTGAAATCAATGTTGCAGAGTCGCGATTTTGGACGGGAATTAAAAAGCCTTTTTTAGTAGCAGGTTTATACCCACCAAATATCCACTGCTGCGGGATTACTCTACCAACGTGATACTTCCTTCGACAGAAAACAGATTCGTCTATTTCATCAATGCACCCTGGACCACCTATTGGATCAGGGTTATTGATGAAATATGAGACACAAATATCTCTGCAAAATTGATTCCAATCAACAATGGTATCATCGCTTCCTATGTTAAGCTCTTGCCTTATATCGCTAATTGATAAACCCCGACTCTTACCTGCACTTCTACTCCAAACGTAAGTTAATCCTATTATTTGTCAAAGATGTAGGTGGGATT
Source organism: Hydra viridissima (assembly GCF_058129835.1). Classification (NCBI taxonomy): domain Eukaryota; kingdom Metazoa; phylum Cnidaria; class Hydrozoa; order Anthoathecata; family Hydridae; genus Hydra; species Hydra viridissima. The sequence continues at coordinate 3,949,391 of NW_028324304.1, read as the reverse complement.
TCTCAAAAAAGCTGCCTTTTCTTATGCTGAATGTTCTTTTGCACCGCTTAACTGGACATCTCCAAATGAACTGATCGATTGATCCATTCTTCACTTGCTGTGTGCAGGCCACGTTACATACACTACAATTCATACTTTCGGCGAGTAAACCATAAGTTCTGCACCAGTGGATTGTAGCTTCAATGTTGTATTTGAATTTTGCTCCAATTTCTGTTAAGGAAATAGAGTCTAATTCGTTTATTGTTGGTCTTCGAAGGGCCATGATATTTAGATAATTGAACTTACCGGAAAGTAAGTACTGAAACATTCCTTTTTATATGACAGTTGCAATGAAAATAAATTTTCACGGGGGGTTAACTTAAAGTATTAGAAAAAAAATCAACAGTATGTAATATGTATATTTTTAATACAAAAAATTTAGTGATGTTAAATTTATTTTAGTATATAAACAATAAAAGATTTTTCAACATAGTTGATGAAAATTTTAAAAAATTTTCTAGACAACAAAGAAATGATCCCGGCTAAACCAAATTTGTGTGCTAAATTTAAATGTCAATGAATTCTCAAAACGTTCCATAATTGGAAGTTTTTGTTATAGAATATAAAAACCAGGTTGTTAGTACTTTAAAAAGATAATTTTTAAAAAAAAAAAGTAACTTTTCAAGATGGCGAATATTAGGGATTTGTCGTATATGTTTGTACTTTCAACTTCAGATTAGAGCACTTTCCATTGATTTTGAGACCCATGTTTTTATACGATTCTTAATCAGCATAAAATTCTCTATCAGAATCAATCATAAAATTAGGGGGGGGGGGGGGAGAAAGTCGAGTAGCTAATGCACTTTCTCACCCCCCTTTTTTTATTGCCGATTATAATAGAAACTTTCATGCTGATTCAGAAAAATATAAAAACATGGACCTGAAATTCAACGGAAAGTGCTCTAATTCGAAGTCAAAGTTGTAAAAAATCCCACTAAAATCCCTAATATTCGCCATTTTCAGAATAACAAGTTAATGATCTTTTAGCTTACAAAAGCAATACATTAAAAGCATGGTTTTTACGTTAAGAAAGTCGTTAAAGTATTTTTATCTTGCGCAATTTTTTGTGGCTATGAAAATAGCCGTTTTTTGATTTGTTAGAGAATAAACTATAATGCAAGTAATGTACTTTTGGGTGCTACTACACTTTCGCACCCCACCCCCACCCCCCTTTTTTATTGCAGATTATGAAAGATCGTTGTTTAAAATAAAGAAAATTGGTATCCATTTTGTTTTTTAACCAGCCCAAAGTACTGTAACTTTGACTTGAAGAAAAAAAAAAGCCCTACCAAAACGCTGATATTCGCCATATTCTTTACATGTTTAGTTTTAATTCCATAATACAAAAACCACTTCCATTAATAGCCTAGCTTTTATTACTTAAAATTAAAACTTTCCTGTAACAAATGCAGTTTTTAAACACACAACTATTACAAAAGCAGCCACTTTTATTAAAACGTATTTATAATTTTGTAACTGCTAATTTTTCATTTTTATAAACCGATTTAAAATAGTTTTCTAGTATGTTAAAATAAGGTTGACAAAGACAACGTTTGTTAACGGAGGTTAGACAGGATAGCTTGAAACAACTTCACTCCAAAAATGAAAGAAACGGTGTTCACTGAAACGCTGCGCCCACATAAATTCTGCCAAGTAGTCTGGAATCATCTCACGGTTGGTAGGTCCCATTATTGCTTTAATTTTCGTTTTTGCTCTACACCACATCGCTTCAATATGATTTGTTGTTAAACCTGTTTGAATGTCAACAAAATTAACACTGGTTAACTGTGCCATGTAGGTAAGCGGGCGATGGTAAGTTTTTGTATGCAGTCCACATGTCACTCCATGAGTTGGGTAAGTATTCCATCCATATTCCGAATTCTTTACAATATTTATGATAAAAATACTTTTTTAATTAATGATCATAAAAATGATAATGAGTGTCTGTTAATAAAGTTGTTTCAAACCTATTTGATTGTTTTTTGTTTGCGTCTTGTTTTGGTGTAAACATTTTAGTATTTGTTAAATTCGCGCACGCATTTTTTTATTTGTTGCTTTCTTTCGCTATCAACTGAATCAAAAGTATTTTTGCTCATGCTCATCGCTCACCCTTAATCCGCTATTGACGTCACGCACGCTCGTGACGTCATAGGGGCGGGGATTTTTATGGCCATACACTATAGCTACCCCGCCCCTATGACGTCATGAGCGTGCGTGACGTCAATAGCGGATTAAGGGTGAGCGATGAGCATGAGCAAAAAGACTTTTGTGTGAGTAGTTACAAGAAAATAATAACAAAAATAAAATCAAAAACTCAACTAAACCAAACACCCAAACGAAAAACACCAATTTTAAAATGGACGGCATTTTAACTCAATTAATGAGAGAAGCAATAGAAAACGGAGGAGGAAATGTTTTAGAGAGAGTTTCAAATAGAATAAGAGAAGTTGTCGGAGACGGCCGACAAAGTCCAGTATTATTTAATTCACCTTCGTCTAGTGCTATACCAGACAGAATGTCACGAAAAAGAGCAAGAGAATCTAGTAGTTCTTTTGACATGCATGAATCTCCAATTTCTTCAATGTCTCAGACCTCAATCTCATCTCAAGGAGGAAATCTGACTCTAGAAAATGCTTCAGGGAAACCTTTAATGGATAATTTAGAAAACCTTCACAAATTAGAAATTCACAAGGAAAAAGAAATCACATTCAAAAGTGTATATAAATTTCATAATTCAAATGACGGTCTTTATCGTTACATTCCTTGGGAAAGTCTTAATGCATGCCATCCCCCTGAAGTGATATTAGACAAAATGTATAATTGCGGATTTTGGAAACCTGTTCGTGCAAGTGTTACTTTTAATAATGGTAGAGCTTGGGTTACAGAACCACCAACTAATGCATCACCTAATCATAAAGATATAGCTGATTATACTATGGAATTTTTGTTATGTGGAGAAGATGCACCGTTAAATTTATCAATTTTTCAAGACGATAATGATCACGGGACTTGGACAAATTATAATCCTCCAGATACTATTAATACATTTGAAGGTCTAATTAGAAATGTATATTCAGGTTTTTCTAGATACGGTGCTAAAATAATTACATTAAACGATCCAGCATGGCACCAATTTGGAATAGGTAAAAAACCGGCTATAGCACATTTTAAGTGGGAACATAATTTACATATAGATAGTCCTTGGAGATTAAGAAACGAATTATTAGCACAATGGGATAATAATGCTTATTATAAAGCTACCGAAATACCTTTTGATTCAGTAATATCATCTACAAGTCCATCAGAAGGTTTGGCTTACGTTAATATAAAATGTTTACCAAGATTTGATTATATTAAAGGTAAAATTATTAAACCAAGAATTGATTTTAAAACATTTGAAGAAATGAAATTAATTTCTGATAATTGGTCTCCTCAAATTGATAAAAATAGATATATGATGGATATTTATCCTTTGGAACCATTTTCAGATATCTATTACAGAATGGTTAAATACGGTGTAGCTCATACTATTAATGAAGATAGAATGTCTCATCCCAAAGGCGATAGTATAAATGGGTCTACAGATAGATGTCTTGATAAAGGCAAAAATGGAGATTTAAGATATGAATATTCTGACTTAACTATTCCTCAACCGTACTTTGAAAACAATGTTATGTTGCCTATAGTATATACCGGCAGTTTAGTTAATTTTACAGCCGGTAACATGCCTGGAGAATTCGATTACGATATAGTTATAGAACATACTATTCTATTCAGAGAAGCTGATAGATCAGGATTACCAAGTGAGACTTACAGAAGAATGCAAGAACAATGTGCTGCTATACCTATGTTTGATCCCAGCACAACTCAATTAAGAGATAAAAACAAATATATTTCTTATTTTTTAGACGTAAAACATGAGCAAGGTTCAAGACCTAAACAAACTACTGTACAACCAAGATTTCATAGAAATTTTTACGTTCCCGATGCATTTCCAATAATGACATTAGACAGTCCAAAATAAATGTATTTATTTTTTAAAATATTACATATTAATTACAAGTCTTTTTTTTCATTCCTCGTCCCCTGAGTATCCTTTCAATTCGTCCAAGTCTGTAGTATATACTATAGTAGGGTGGATACTTGCGTCCATTTCGTATAATTTGCACATGATTTGTTGTTTGTGTACACTTATCAGAGGTAAGTATGGGAATATCTTCAGGCTAGAAAGATCCGTTTGCATAGAAAATAGGTAACATCGGTTAGCTATCGCTTCAAACTCATTCGAACAAAATTTCGTTATATCAAATACATTTCTGCCATTCATAGTCAAAAAAGTAGGAGTGCAACATAGATTTAAGTTCTCTTTATATTTAACATTTGCTATTTGAGAAGTATTACCTTCTAGAAGTTTTTTAAATTCACCAGCTATGGCAACTGTTGGAATTAAAAATTCTTCACAACGTTTTATAGAAGCATAAACGCAATTACTCAGCCAAAATTCAGATAAATTATTATTAGTAGGAGGTAATATATTTCCTATTTCAAAAGGTTCAAAAAGACTAGTAATAATATCAAGTAAAAAAGATTTTCCAGAATTGCTACTACCTATAAGTGCTAATGTAATTTTTTTTTTGTCTCTTAACAAAAGGCAATCAAAAATATTATTTATTATTTGATTTTTGGGATAATAGTTTTCAGTACTAATTATTTCTAAAAACTCTTTGAATAAACCAGTTAGTCTTTTAATTATTTTTGAATTATCTTTATTAATAGCGTTATACTTATCTTTAAAAGTAATAGGATTAAAGTTAGCTTGATTTATAGTTAAACCTTTATTTATTATTTGGTTAGTAATGCCATATGGCAAACTTAGATAACTGCATCTTAATTTATCATTTATTTTTAAAACTGCGTAAAATTGTCTATTAGAAGTAATTTTATTTTTAATAAATTCATTTAAAAAATCTGAAGTTGCACTTCTACTAGTTGATATTGTTGTTAAAGGTGAAGGTGAAGGAAAAACTACCTTATCAAAATTCGTCTTGTTCGTTATTTCTTTTATATCGTTTGCTCGGAGAACTTTCTTCGTAGGAATTGGCACTTTCTCTTTTTTTTCGCAAATACTCTCGATATTCGTCATAGGTTGGCTTTTCAACACTGAATCTTTCGTCATAGGTTTTATGATACATGGCCCCTTTTTGAGGATCGATACTGTGCTCATAACACTTTCCGCATTGACCGCAGCTTTCAGAACAGTTTCCTGAGGTATATAGATATCGCATTGAGCAGTATTGCAAACTGTTTCGGAAATGATCCTCTGATTTAATTGGATACAATCTGAAATGGTTTTGGCAAGCAGCGCAATCCCCTTCAGTTGAGGACCTACTGCTGGCATAGCAGGCCCCACAAGTTTGTATAGCTTGTCGTTTGCATTCTGTACAACATGTTTCATAAGTTCCGTCAAGACTGACAGCCCGTATTCTATTGGTTTGGAAACATCTGCCTTTACTGCATGCAGCAAAGTACCTCGAGCGTATTGCTCTAGTTGTTGATATTGCACAACCGGAACTGTCTGCTGGTAACAATATAATAGAATGCCAGTGCTTTCCCATATTGCATCCTAAATATAAAATATATTTAGTATAAAAAAAATTTAATTATCTTAAAAATTACAAATGAATTAAAAGTTACCTTCATGCACGCATTCAAAGACCTTTTTTCCTTCGAGGCCGAAGAAAGAGCCGATCCAAGTAAAAGATGATACAATGTGGACAGGAGTACAGCAGTATTCTTTCTCCTGACCGCTTGCTGCATAAAAAATTATGTTGGCACATTTATCAATGTACTTTTCCATTTTTGTATTTTCTCTCTTTTTTTAATTAATATTTCGTTTTGCACTGGCGAAAAAAAATCTGCTTTTCTTAATTTACTACTTTCTTGCAAATATGATATATATTCCTCGAGATACTCTAAGGTTTTATGCACAGGATTTATATAAAAAAGCTCACTTTGTTTTTGATCCTCTTTTTCTTCTTTTTTTGATTTTTTATTTGAATTCTGTTCGGTGGTAGCTTTTTCAACGGAAAAGTCTATTTCGCTATTGCTTTCTCTTCCTTTTAAGTAATCTTTCAGTCCTTGTTGTAAATGAAATTCTTGCTCTTCCACTATATCTTGAGTTGGACAAAGCAACTTAGCTAGTATCTCATCGTTCTCTGAATTATCATCATCAAATAAAGTTTGAGTGAAATTTATACCATCCATCTTCTTCGTTTGCTAATTAGTTACTGAGCGAACTACTCACCCAAAAGTCTTTTTGCTCATGCTCACCGCTCATCCCATAATGCTCTATTGACGTCATGTGCGCTCATGACGTGATGCGCGCGCATGTGGGCGGGGGTAGCTATAGTGTATGGCCATAAAAATCCCCGCCCACATGCGCGCGCATGACGTAATGAGCGCACATGACGTCAATAGAGGATTATGGGATGAGCGATGAGCATGAGCAAAAATACTTTTGATTCAGTTTGTCATGAATAAAGTCTTCAAGACGTAATTGAAGGTGTGTGAAGGCGTGTTTGAAGGTGTGTGAAGGCGTGTTTGAAGGTGTGTTTGTGTGAAGGCGTGTTTGAAGGTGTTAATATTTTTAGGTGTTAAGGTATTTAATTGTTAATGCATAAAATGTGTGAAAATGACGCGATTGTAAAAGTGTATAAAAAGAGTGTGTATTTTGTAAAATAATTGATTCGCAGTCAGAAGTAAAATATATTACTAAGTTCAAAAAGTGACTCTTTAGTGTCTCAGGGAAAGTATAAATAATTCCCCACACTATTTGGTGGCGACTACTGCCAGGACGAACGAAACCTACGAGTTAGCGAAGAATGGACCAAGAGCAAATTTACCAGAGAGAAATCAACATGATAAGAATAAACATTAAAGGCATAGAACGCAACACGATTAATGGCGACAAATCAAGCATAATCTTAGCGCTGGACAAAATAACAAATTTATTGGGAAGATTTGAAATGGCAAAGGATGAGCTGACCAGAAAAATGCTCGACGACGGCGAAAACATCGATTCGGTAGAAGAATGGCTTTCGAAACCAGTAATGGAAGTAGAAGCAGTGATTGAAATCAAAAACAAAATGGTGGACAAGTTGGATTCGATAAACAAAAACGAATGCATCAGAAAATTCGAGTATGAAAAACAAATCATGGAACAGCAGTTAACGATTCAAAAAGAAGCAGAACAAGCTTCATTGAGAAAACTTCAAAGCGAAGAAGAATGGTATCTAAAGAAACTAAAAATGAAAGAAACATTGCGTAAATCACTTGGAAACGAAAAAGAAGCTACTCAACAATCCGTCAAGCTTCAAAAATACACAATCACAAAATTTAATGGCGATTATAAGGACTGGTTGCGATTTTGGAATCAATTCACGGTAGAAGTCGACAACTCAAACATATCAAACATCAGCAAATTCAATTACTTACTGGAACTCGTCGAAGGAAAGCCCAGAGAGGACATACTTGGTTTACCACATTAGTTGGAGGGATACGATAAAGCTAAACGCATACTACAAGAAACTTACGGAAAAGATATTTGGGTTCACAAAGCATTGATTAAAGATTTGGAAGGATCGACGGCTATACACAGCACGCACAAAATCAAAGAAGTTCACGACTTTTACAACAAGCTTGCGAGAACTGTACGAACATTGAAAACTATGCAGAAACTTCAAACGGCTCAATCATTCGTGTATTCATTGATGGATAAACTTGGACCAGTTCGTGAAATACTCACACAAAACGATGATGGATGGGAAGAATGGGGACTGGAGCAACTTGTCGAAAAGTTGCAAAAGTAAATTGAAAGGAATCCGTTGAACTCAGCTTTTAACCCAAGCGACGAACAAACAAAGGGCGATAAAAAGAACGCAAACGTGCAGTCAAGGTCCTATGAACATCGAAGCACTACATTCAAACAGTACAATGGCGGTCTTTATGACAAAGAAATCATGGCAACTAGTGGTAAGCATGGATGTATCTACTGTGGGTTACAAAATCACAAAAGCGAGGATTGTACAAAAGTGCTAACTGTTGCAAGACGCAGGGAGATTTTAACAAGCAAAAGATTATGTTTACAACTGCATTGGTTACGGACACTCGGCGGCAAATTGTAAATCAAGAGGATGCAGAAAGTGCAACAAAAAACATCACACGTCCATTTGTCAAGATGGGAACGCAACGATGGATGTTAAAATGGAAAATAAAAAAGAAACCATGGGAGCGGTGCTAAATGCAAGTACAACTATTCACCCGACAGTGATTGCAAAAGTAAATGGTGAAAAAGCAAGGATAATGTTGGATACGGGTGCTGGAAGTTCCTATATATGTACAAACTTGATTACGAAACTAAAGCTGAAACCTACACGAAAGGAATATAAAAGTATTGAACAGCTCTATGGAACGGTGGACAAGCGTGTGGAAATCTATAACGTTACGATAGAATCAACAACGATACCGGAATTTCGAATTAAGGTTGAATGCACCAACGCAGAAAAAGAAACACTCACCTTTTTACCCAATCCGATGATTAAGGATGTTAAGAAGCATTTTGCAAGACTAAGGAGACTGAAATTTAGCGATGATGAAGGGAGTGACGAACTTCAACCTGTTCACATTAAACTCGGTGCTGCTGATTATCAACGTATAAAAACCACGGAACCGGTAGTTCTCGGAAAAAATCCGGAGAAAGATCCAGGAGCAGAATTAACTATGTTGGGATGGACTCTTTCTGGGAGACGAGCACAATTGAGTTCTGGTATTGAGAAAAGTTTCTTATTGAACACTGGTCGTGATGAGTTTGAGCAAATGTGTAGTTTAGAAGTACTTGGATTATCAGACACAAACAGTGAGTCAATGTTCCACCAAGACTTCAGCGAAAAACTGCATCAAACCGAAGAAGGTTACTATGAAACCAGAATGCCGTGGAAAAAGGGTATTGTTCAACTGCTAAACAACAGAAATCTGGCTCTTAAAAGATTGGGAAGTGTAACAACTCGATTGAAAAAACTTAAAAAACTAGAACAGTATAATGATGTAATGATGGAACAAATCAATGAGGGAATATTGGAAATGGCACCAGAAAAACCTACGGGAGAAATTATTCACTACGTTCCTCATCAAGCAGTAATCAAAGAAAATGCCGAGTCAACGAAAATGAGAATAGTTTATGACTGTTTAGCTAGGAAAGACGCTCAATCACCTTCATTAAATGACTGTCTAGAAGTGGGACCATCGCTGCAACCTTTGATATTTGACATACTCATACGAAATCGGATGAATAAACTCTGCGTGTTAGCTGACGTGAAGAAGGCGTTTCTACAAATTAGAATACACGAAATGGATAGAGACGTACAACGCTTAATTTGGTATAAGGACTTAAAGAAAATGGAATTAACAGAGTTACGATTTACAAGGGTAATTTTTGGTTCAAGTTCAAGTCCTTACATTCTTGGCGCCACGATTAAAAAGCATATATCAAAATACAAGGACATTTATACAAAAACGGTGCTTGCTTTGGAAGAAGATACTTATGTCGATGATATACAGGCAGGTGGAGAAACAGAAGAAGAACTTATCAGGTTTAAAAATGAATCAACGCAAATCTTAATGGAAGCTGGGTTCCAGCTGCACAAATGGCATAGCAACGTCAGCAATCTGGAAAGCGACGCTGAGGCTAAATCAACAAAGATACTTGGGATTCCTTGGAACAAAGAATCGGATCAACTATCGATTGATTATACGGCATGCATCACTATCGGAAATAAAGGAGCAATAACAAAAAGGAAAATGCTATCAGCTCTCAACAGTGTCTTTGACATATTGGGATTTAGTGCACCTGTATTAATCACTGGAAAATTACTATACAGTCGAATATGCTTGTTAAAACTCGGTTGGGATCAACAAATTCCAAATGAACTTTTAGAAGAATGGAAAACCTGGATCAAGGCAATAAACATCAAGAGAACTATTTCAATTCCGCGGAGTGTCGTGTCTGGAAGAATCATTGAAATGGAGCTCCATGGATTTTCAGACGCAAGTAAATCAGCAGTATGTGCATGCGTCTACGTTGCAGTGAGTCATCAATATTCAAAAACAAGCAACTTATTTGTAGCAGCGCACACCTTGAGCAAGTTAATGAATCATGTTAGGAAGACATTAGCCAAGTATAATGTCATTGAAGTATATCATTGGGTTGACAGTACTGCGGTACTTTACTGGTTAAAAGAAAGGGGCAGTTGGTCACAGTTTGTCAGGAACCGAGTTCAGCAGATCTTATTGAATGGAGAAGTAAAATGGCTATATGTCCCAACAAAAGAAAACCCAAGTGATCTTGGAACAAGAGGAGTGAGTCCTGAGAAATTATCAAGCTTGTGGCTAAATGGACCTATATGGTTGAAACACAAGGAAAATTGGCCAATCCAACCAGAAATAGTCGAAGCGCCGAATGCATCATGTGAAACTATTAGTGTGAAAGAGAACGTCGGTATGGCAACTGAAGAAATAAAGGGACATAATATATTTAAAGAAATATTGAGTAAACACAAGTATTGGAAGATCATAAGAATATCATCCTTTATAAAAAGGTTTATATACAATTGTCGAAATGAAGTAAAAATAACAGGACCGCTAAAAGCTGAGGAGATGATGGAAGCGGAGTTAATGAACATTAAGTTACTACAAGAAGCTGTTGCAATAAAGTCCGATGTGGAACTTAAACAGGATGAGAAACAGCTTTGGAGATGTCACGGAAAAGTCTCTTGGTATAATCCGATATTTGTACCAAAAGGATTCCAACTAACTCTAAGAATTATTGAGCATCATCACGCAAAAACGCTACGCAGGGGAGTAGGAGATACAATGAATAGCATAAGAGAAAGATTTTGGATACCGAATTTGAGAGTTGCCGTAAAAAAGGTCATTCGTGAATGTAATCTATGTAAGAGATATAGAGTGAAGCCGCTTTTACCGCCAACGAGAGCAATGTTGCCACGCTTTAGAACTGAAGATATCGAACCGTTTACGGTTACAGGTGTTGATTTTGCTGGTCCGCTAAAATATAAAACGCCACAAAAGTTGGTCGAAAAATGTTTTGTTGCACTCTTTACATGCGCATGTACAAGAGCTGTCTACCTTAGACTTTGTCATGACCTATCGGCAGGAGAATTTCAGAGAATTTTAAAGGAGTTTGTTGCGAGAAAAGGACCACCACAAATGATGATTAGTGATAACGCAAGGACATTTGTGGCAACAGGGAAGTGGTTACTAACACTTAAGAAGGATGAAAATCTTGCAAACTATCTTGCTACTACAGCCATAAAATGGAGGTTCAATTTGTCAAGAGCGCCGTGGTGGGGAGGTTTGTTTGAAAGATTAATTGGAATAATGAAGAAAAGTTTGTCAAAAACAATCGGTAAGGGCATCCTGAGCTTCTTTGAATTGGAAGAAGTATTGTTGGATGTGGAATGTGCTATGAACAATAGGCCACTATGTTACCAAGGTGACCAATTCGATAATCAAGTATTGACGCCAAATGTATTAATGAGGGGGAGACTTGCAATCTTGCTTGAAGAAGATATTGATTTAATAACAAGGGGCGATTGTGCACTCCGGAGAGTCAAGTTTGTGAAAACTTGTAAGAATCACTTAAGGAAAAGATGGATGAACGAGTACGTGCACGCAATGGAAGAACGACAACAAGCAAAGGAAAAGAGAGGTAATGCAAAACTCCCAGGTGTCGGAAGCATGGTTCTCATTAAAGACGATGTGAAGGACAAGGCACTTCTCAACATCGGTCGAATTGAAAACAACATTAAAGGGAAAGATGGAGTTATTCGTGGCTTTAAAATACGACTGGGAAATGGTTATGTAATTGAACGACCAATTCAGTTGGTGTGTGACTTGGAAATGAGTTGTGGGGCAGAAAGCGAAATCGAATCGGACGAGAATTTGGAAACCAGAGCCGAAGAGGATACCTTGAAAAGAGAAACGAGACTGGCGAAATTGGATGCAAGACAAAAGATCAATTACATCATGGAAGACGAGATGGAAGATAGCTGATTACAGCCGAAGTCTCAGCTTTAATCGGGGGAGGGTGTCGTGAATAAAGTCTTCAAGACGTAATTGAAGGTGTGTGAAGGCTTGTTTGAAGGTGTGTGAAGGCGTGTTTGAAGGTGGGTTTGTGTGAAGGCGTGTTTGAAGGTGTTAATATTTTTAGGTGTTAAGGTATTTAATTGTTAATGCATAAAATGTGTGAAAATGACGCGATTGTAAAAGTGTATAAAAAGAGTGTGTATTTTGTAAAATAATTGATTCGCAGTCAGATGTAAAATATATTATCAAGTTCAAAAAGTGACTCTTTAGTGTCTCAGGGAAAGTATAAATAATTCCCCACAAGTTGTTAGCGAAACAAAGCAAAGAATGGACGGTATAAATTTTAGCGAAGGTTTATTCGGCGAAGAAAATAGTGAAAACGATGAAGTGTTGGCTAAATTATTAGCTCCTACTCAAGATATTGAGGAAGAACAAGAATTTGAGTTCCAAAAAAGTATTAAAAATTACTTAAAAGGAAGAGAGGAAGATTCAGAAATCGATTTTCAAATCACTTCTATTATCGATAAGCTAACACCGAACGATAAAGAACGTAGTTCAGAAACTGACCGAAAAGCAAAAAAGTCCGAAGAGAGACAAGAAAGTGAGTTGTTTTATATTACACCAGTAAATTCAGTATTGGATTACTTAGAAGCTGAATTATCTTTATTAGCAAGAAGAGAAATATTAAAGCAAAAACAATTTTTTTCACCAGTTGAAAACGAATCGATAATAAAGGAGCGAGAAAAATTATCTAAATGGAAGAATACATTAATAAATGTGCCAAGTTACTTTTTTATGCAGACAGCACTGAGGAGAAGTAATACTGCTGTACTCCTGTCCACATTGTGTCATCTTTTGCTTGGATCGGCTCTTTCTACGGACTTGAGGGCAAAAAGGTCTTTGAATGTATACATGAAGGTAAAAAATTTTTTATTAAACTTTAATTTTATTTTTTATATGTAATTATTAACTATAAGTTTTATTTTATAGGATGCAATATGGGCCGGCATTGGCACTCTATTGTACTCCTTCCGTCTGATAGTTCCGGGACAAAGATTTCAACAACTAGAGCAATACGTTCGCGATACTTTGCCGCTTGCTCTAAAGGACGTTGCCCAACAACAAGCAGAATACGAACTTGGAGTGTTAATGGAATTATAGAAACATGTTGTTCAGAATGCCAACGACAAGCTGTACAAACCTGTGGGTCCTGCTATGCCAGTAGTCGGTCCTCAACTGAGGGGGATTGCTCGGCTTGCCAAAATCATTTCCGATTGTACCCGATTGAATCTGAAGAACATTTCAGAAACAGTATTCAATACTGTGGAATGCGGTATTTATATTCATCATCCAATTGCCCAACAAAATGTGGAAGCTGCGGACGTTGTTATGAACATAATCTCGACCCTCAAAAAGGTTCCATCTATTTCCATTGCTACGATGACAGATTCAAAGTTGAACAACCAACCTACGAAGAATATAGAGAATACCTCAGCAAAAAAAGAGAAAGCTGTACCAATTATAAAACCAAAGGTGATACGTGCAAACGACTTAAAAGAGATTATGAAGAAGACCAATTTTGATAAGGTAGTGTTTCCAGTTATAGAGACTTTCAAAACAATAAATACTAATAAGAATGCAACTTCCGACTTTTTAAATGAATTTATTAGAAATAAAATAATAAGCAATCGCCATTTTTATAGTATTTTAAAAGAAAATGAAAAATTAAGAAATAGCTTTTTATCTTTACCATATAGCATAACTAATCATATAATAAATAAAGGTTTAACAATTTGTCAGGCTAACTTTTCTCCAATTAGTATAAAAGATAAATATATAGCATTACCGATTGATAATTCTAAAACAGTTAAACGATTAACAGGTCTTTTTAAAGAATTTTTAGAACAAATAAGTGTTGAAAATTATTATCCAAAAAATCAATTATTAACAAATATATTTGATTGTTTATTGCTTAGAGATAAAAAAAAAATTACTTTGCCTTAATAGGATCAAGTAATTCAGGGAAATCATTTTTATTAGATATAATTTGTAGTCTATTTGAACCTTACGAAATAGGTAACATTTGACCACAAACTAATAATAATTTGAGCGAATTTTGGTTAAGTAATTGTGTGTATGCTTCTATTAAAAGATGTGAAGAATTTTTAATACCAACTCCTGCAATCGCAGGTGAATTTAAAAAATTATTAGAAGGAAATACAAGTCAAATTGCCAATGTGAAATATAAGGAAAATTTAAATTTATTTTGTACTCCAACTTTTTTAACTATGAATGGACATTCTGTATTTGATATAACTAAATTTTGTTCTAATGAATTTGAGGCTATTGCTAATCGATGTTATTTATTTTCTATGCAAATTGATATAAATAGTCGGAAAATTGCATCTTATCTACATCTGATAAGCAAACACAAACGATAAATTATGGCAAAGTTATTCGAAATAGACGAACGTACCCACCCACGTATTCAATTTACTACAGACTTGGAAGAATTGAAAGGCTACTCAGGGGACGAACTTTAAAGAATAAAACTATTGTAATTAATATGTAATTTTTTATAATACATTATGTTACATTATCTAATGTCATTATTGGAAAAGCATCTGGAATATAAAAGTTTCTATGGAAGTTTCCCTGCACATTATTTTGTGTTGGTCTATTGCCAGATTGATGTTTAACGTCTAAGAAATAAGATATATATTTGTTTTTATCTCTAAGTTGCGTTGTTGATGGATCAAACATAGGTGCTGTAATACACGCTTCTTGCATTTTTCTATAAGTTTCATTTGGTAATCCAGACCAATCAGCTTCTCTAACTAATATCGTATGTTCAATAAATACATCATAATCAAATTCAACAGGCATATTTCCAGCAGTAAAATTAACCATGCTACCTGTATATATAATAGGTAACATTACATTGTTTTCAAAATAAGATTGAGGAACAGTTAAATCGGAATATTCATAGCGTAAATCTCCATTTTTGCCTTTGTCTAACATACGATCAGTCGATCCATTCATACTATCTCCTTTTGGATGAGACATTCGATCTTCATTTATTGTGTGAGCAACTCCAAACTTACACATTCTATAATATATATCACTAAATGGTTCTAATGGATATACATCCATCATATATCTATTTGTCGTTATTTGAGGTGACCAATTATCAGACAAAAGTTTAGCTTCATCTAAAGTTTTAAAATCTACTCTTGGTTTTAATGTTTTACCCTTTATATAATCAAAACGCGGTAATGATTTTATATTTACATATGCAGTTTCTGTAGTACCTGTTGATGAAATTACTGGAGTGAAAGGAACTTCAGTACCTTTATAATAAGCATTATTCTCCCATTGCGCTAATAATTCGTTACGTAATCGCCAAGGGGAATCTATATGTAAATTGTGCTCCCATTTAAAATGAGCAATAGCAGGTTTTTTCCCAATTCCAAATTGATGCCAAGCAGGATCGTTTAATGTTATAGTTTTAGCACCGAATCTTGAAAAGCCAGAATAAACATTTCTTATAATACCAGTAAAAGTATTTAATGTAGCAGGAGGTTCATAAGCAGTCCAAAGATCATGATCATTATTATCTTGAAATATAGTTAAATTTAACGGTGCATCTTCTCCACATAACAAAATTCCATAGTATAGTCAGCAATATCTTTATGATTTGGAGAAGCGTTTGTAGGAGGTTCTGTTACCCAAGCTCTGCCATTGTTAAAAGTAACACTTGCTCGTACAGGTTTCCAAAATCCTACATTATACAATTTATCTAAAATTACCTCTTGAGGATGACAAGCATTTAAACTTTCCCAAGGTATATATCGTGGAAAACCGTCATTGGTATTATGGAACTTCTTAAGTGTACGAAATGTTACTTCATATTCCTTATGTATTTCTAATTTATGTAAGTTTTCTAAATTGTCCATTAAAGGTTTTCCTGAAGCGTTTTCTAATGTTAAATTTCCTCCTTGAGAGGAAACCGATGTTGCGGACATTGAAGATATTGGAGAATATGCATATCAAAACTACTGCTTGAAGCAGTTTTGGCTCTTTTATTCGACATTCTGTCTGGTATTGCACTAGAAGAAGGAGAAGAAAACATTATAGGGCTATTACGACTTTCACCTGCTACTTCTCTAATTCTATCTGCTACTCTATTTAATATATTCCCTCCTCCCCCTTCAATAGCTTCTCGCAAGAGTTGGGTAAGTATTCCATCCATATTCCGAATTCTTTACAATATTTATGATAAAAATACTTTTTTAATAAGTGATCATAAAAATGATAATGAGTGTCTGTTAATAAAGTTGTTTCAAACCTATTTGATTGTTTTTTGTTTGCGTCTTGTTTTGGTGTAATCATTTTAGTATTTGTTTAATTCGCGCACGCATTTTTTTTTTTTTGTTGCTTTGTTTCGCTAACAACTGAATCAAAAGTATTTTTGCTCATGCTCATCGCTCACCCTTAATCCGCTATTGACGTCACGCACGCTCGTGACGTCATAGGGGCGGGGATTTTTATGGCCATACACTATAGCTACCCCGCCCCTATGACGTCATGAGCGTGCGTGACGTCAATAGCGGATTAAGGGTGAGCGATGAGCATGAGCAAAAAGACTTTTGTGTGAGTAGTTACAAGAAAATAATAACAAAAATAAAATCAAAAACTCAACTAAACCAAACACCCAAACGAAAAACACCAATTTTAAAATGGACGGCATTTTAACTCAATTAATGAGAGAAGCAATAGAAAACGGAGGAGGAAATGTTTTAGAGAGAGTTTCAAATAGAATAAGAGAAGTTGTCGGAGACGGCCGACAAAGTCCAGTATTATTTAATTCACCTTCGTCTAGTGCTATACCAGACAGAATGTCACGAAAAAGAGCAAGAGAATCTAGTAGTTCTTTTGACATGCATGAATCTCCAATTTCTTCAATGTCTCAGACCTCAATCTCATCTCAAGGAGGAAATCTGACTCTAGAAAATGCTTCAGGGAAACCTTTAATGGATAATTTAGAAAACCTTCACAAATTAGAAATTCACAAGGAAAAAGAAATCACATTCAAAAGTGTATATAAATTTCATAATTCAAATGACGGTCTTTATCGTTACATTCCTTGGGAAAGTCTTAATGCATGCCATCCCCCTGAAGTGATATTAGACAAAATGTATAATTGCGGATTTTGGAAACCTGTTCGTGCAAGTGTTACTTTTAATAATGGTAGAGCTTGGGTTACAGAACCACCAACTAATGCATCACCTAATCATAAAGATATAGCTGATTATACTATGGAATTTTTGTTATGTGGAGAAGATGCACCGTTAAATTTATCAATTTTTCAAGACGATAATGATCACGGGACTTGGACAAATTATAATCCTCCAGATACTATTAATACTTTCGAAGGTTTAATTAGAAATGTATATTCAGGTTTTTCAAGATACGGAGCTAAAATTATTACATTGAATGATCCAGCTTGGCATCAATTTGGAGTGGGTAAAAAGCCTGCTATTGCTCATTTTAAATGGGAACATAATTTGCATATTGACAGTCCATGGCGCTTAAGAAATGAATTGTTAGCACAATGGGACAACAACGCTTATTATAAAGCTAGTGAAATACCTTTTGATTCAGTGATATCATCTACAAGTCCATCTGAGGGTTTAGCTTATGTGAATATTAAAAGTTTACCAAGATTTGATTATATTAAAGGTAAAATAATAAAACCTAGAATAGATTTTAAAACATTTGAAGAAATGAAATTAATTTCTGATATTTGGCCACCTCAAACTGATAAAAATAGATATATGATGGATATTTATCCTTTAGAAGCATTTAGTGATATATATTATCGAATGGTTAAATATGGTGTAGCCCACACTATTAATGAAGATAGAATGTCTCATCCGAAAGGAGATAGTATAAATGGATCTACTGATAGATGCTTAGACTAAGGGAAAAATGGAGATTTGAGATACGAATATTCTGACTTAACCGTTCCGCAACCTTATTTTGAAAATAACGTTATGTTACCTATAATATACACAGGAAGCTTAGTAAATTTTACAGCTGGAAATATGCCAGTAGAATATGATTACGATGTTGTTATAGAACATACTATTTTGGTAAGAGAAGCTGATCGCACAGGCTTACCAAGTGAAACTTATAGAAAAATGCAAGAACAATGTGCTGCACTGCCTATGTTTGATCCTAGTACTACGCAGTTGAGAGATAAAAACAAATATATTTCTTATTTTTTAGATGTAAAACATGAACAAGGTTCAAGACCTAAACAAACTACAGTACAACCTGGATTTCATAGAAATTTTTACGTTCCCGATGCTTTCCCAATTATGACATTAGATAATCCAAAATAAATGTATTTAATTTTAAAAATAATTACATATTAATAACAATTGTCTTTTTTTTATTTAATCCTCGTCCCCAGAGTATCCTTTCAATTCGTCCAAGTCTGTAGTAAATACTGTAACTGGGTGGATAGCGGCGTCTTGTTCGAATAGCTTGCACATAATTTGTTGTTTGTGTTGACTTATCAACTGTAGATATGGAAATATCTTTTGGCTGTTAATGTCAGTTTGCATGGAAAACAAGTAACATCGGTTAGCTATAGCTTCAAATTCATTAGAGCAAAACTTGGTAATATCAAAAACATTTCTACCATTCATTGTTAAGAAAGTCGGTGTACAACATAAGTTCAGATTTTCCTTATACTTAACATTTGCAATTTGTGAAGTATTACCTTCTAATAATTTTTTAAATTCGCCTGCAATAGCAACTGTAGGTATTAAAAATTCTTCGCAACGTTTTATGGATGCATATACACAATTGCTTAACCAAAATTCTGATAAATTATTATTTGTAGGAGGTAATATATTACCAATTTCGTAAGGTTCAAAAAGACTTGTTAATATATCTAGTAAAAATGATTTTCCAGAATTACTACTGCCAATTAACGCTAATGTAATTTTTTTCTTATCTCTTAATAAAAAACAATCAAATATATTACATAGCAACTGATTTTTCGGATAATAATTTTCGATGCTGATAATTTCTAAAAACTCTTTAAACAAACCAGTCAATCTTTTTACAATTTTAGAATTATCTTTAGTAATGCAGTTATATTTATCTTTAAAACTAATAGGAGTAAAGTTAGCTTGGTTAATTGTCAAACCTTTATTTATAATATGGTTAGTAATTGTATATGGCAAACTTAAATATGTGCACCTAAGTTTTTCGTTAATTTTTAAAGCGGCATAAAATTGTCTGTTACTTATAATTTTTAAACGTATAAATTCTTTTAGAAAATCTGACGTTGCACACTTACTAGTAGAAATAGTAGATATGTTTGATATTGTAGACGAAGGAAAAACTACCTTTTCAAAATTCGTCCGGTTCGTAATTTCTTTTAAATCGTTTGCTCGTATTACTTTCTTCGTACGAATTGGCATTGTCTCTTTTTTTGCGCAGATATTCGCGGTACTCGTCGTAACTTGGTTTTTCAATTGGGAATCTTGAGTCGTAACTTTTGTAGTACAAGGCCCCTTTTTGAGGGTCTATATTATGCTCGTAACATTTACCGCATTGGCCACAGCCTTCTGAACAACTTCCTGATGAATATAAGTACCGCATTCCGCAGTATTGTAAACTGTTTCGGAAATGATCCTCAGACTTAATGGCGTACAATCTGAAATGGTTTTGGCAAGCAACACAATCCCCTTCAGTTGAGGACCTACTACTGGCATAGCAGGCCCCACAAGTTTGTACAGGTTGTCGTTCGCATTCTGCACAACATGCCTCATGATTTCCGTTAAGATTGACAGACCGTATTCTATAGGTTTGGAGACATCTACCTGAATATAAAAAATTTAATAAAGAATATTTATTCTACTTATATTAAAAAAATATAATTTATATTAAAATACCTTTACTGCATGCAGCAAAGTATCTTGAGCGTATTGCTCGAGTTGTCGATATAGGGCATCCGGAACTGTCTGACGGTAAGAGTACAATAGAATGCCAATGCTTTCCCATATTGCATCCTAAAAATATTATATTATTAAGATTTTGTTTAAAAATTAAAAATAACTTTATATTAAAATTAAATTACCTTCATGTACGCATTCAAAGACCTTTTTCCCTTCGAGTCCGAAGAAAGAGCCGATCCAAGCAAAAGATGAAACAATGTGGACAGGAGTACAGCAGTATTCTTTCTCCTGATCGCTTGCTGCATAAAAAAGTACGAGGGAACATTGATCAAGGTATTTTTCCATTTTTGTATATTTTGCCTCTTTTTTATTAAAATTTCGTTTTCTACCGGAGAAAAAAAACATTTTTTTCTTAATCTTTCGTTGTCCTGCAAATACGATATATACTCTTGAATGTAATCTAGTACTTTATGAACAGGTTGTAAATAAAAAAGCTCACTTTTTTTATCGTCTGCTAATTCTTGCGCTTTTTTGCTTTCCTGTATACTGTGAACTTTCGTTTCTTTTTGAATTTGGAAATCGATGTCTGTTTCCGTTTCTCTTCCTTTTAAATAGTCTTTTAAATGTTGTTGTAAATGATATTCCTGTTCTTCTTCTATATCTTGCGTAGGACAAAGTAACTTAGCAAGGATTTCATCGTTTACTGAATTATCGTCTTCGTCGAATAGACTTTGACTAAAATTTATATCCATCTCGTTCGTGTGTTGGTTAGTAATGAGCAAACTACTCACTCAAACGTATTTTTGCTCATGCTCACCGCTCATCCCATAATGCTCTATTGACGTCATGTGCGCTCATGACGTCATGCGCGCGCATGTGGGCGGGGATTTTTATGGCCATACACTATAGCTACCCCGCCCACATGCGCGCGCATGACGTCATGAGCGCACATGACGTCAATAGAGGATTATGGGATGAGCGATGAGCATGAGCAAAAATACTTTTGTGTGAGTAGTTACACGAAACAAATAAAAAACAAAACAAAAACAAAGCCAAAACAAAACAACACCAAATTTTAAAATGGACGGAATATTAACCCAATTAATGCGAGAAGCGATAGAAAATGGTGGAGGAAACGCATTAGAAAGAGTTGCCAATAGAATAAGAGATGTTGTCGGAGAACATAGTCATAGTCCAGTAATGTTTAATTCTCCTTCGGCTAGCGCTATTCCAGATAGAAAAAGGGCAAGAACCGAATCAAGCAGTAGTTTTGATATGCATGACTCTCCTATATCGTCTATGTCTAAAACCTCTATTTCTTCTCAAGGTGGAAATTTAACTTTAGAAAATGCATCAGGAAAACCTTTAATGGACAACTTAGAAAATCTTCATAAATTAGAAATTCATAAAGAAAAAGAAATTACATTTAGGAGTGTTTACAAGTGTCACAACACAAACGATGGATTGTTTAGATATATACCTTATGAAAGTTTAGTTGCATGTCACCCACCAGAAGTTATTTTAGATAAAATGTACAATTGTGGATATTGGAAACCTGTTAGAGCTAGTGTCACGTTTAATAATGGCAGAGCTTGGATTACCGAACCCCCAACTAACGCTTCTCCCAATCATAAAGATATAGCCGATCATACAATGGAATTTTTATTATGTGGAGAAGATGCACCTTTATATTTATCAATATTTCAAGACGATAATGATCATGGGGTTTGGACGAATTATACACCTCCAGATACTATTAACACTTTCGAAGGAATTATTAGAAGTGTATATTCAGGATTTTCTAGATATGGCGCTAAAGCTATAACTTTAAACGACCCTGCATGGCATCAATTTGGTATTGGTAAAAAACCAGCGATAGCACATTTTAAATGGGAGCACAATTTACACATAGACAGTCCTTGGAGATTAAGAAATGATTTATTAGCGCAATGGGACAATAACGCTTATTATAAATCTACAGAAATACCATTTGACTCTGTTATATCTTCTCAAAGCCCCTCAGAAGGATTGGCTTACGTTAATATAAAATCATTACCGCGATTTGATTACATTAAAGGAAAAATAATAAAGCCTAGAATTGATTTTAAAACTTACGAGGAAATGAAATTAATTTCTGATAATTGGTCACCTCAACTAGATAAAAACAGATATATGATGGATATTTACCCTTTAGAAGCATTTTCTGATATATATTATAGAATGGTTAAGTACGGTGTAGCGCATACAATTAATGAAGATAGAATGTCTCATCCTAAAGGAGATAGTATAAATGGATCAACTGATAGATGTTTGGATAAAGGAAAAAATGGAGATATCAGATTTGAATATTCAGATTTAACAGTTCCTCAACCATACTTCGAAAATAACGTTATGTTACCTATTATATACACTGGAAGTTTGGTTAATTTTACTGCAGGAAATATGCCTGTTGAATTTGATTACGATGTAGTTATAGAGCATACTATATTAGTAAGAGAAGCAGATCGATCAGGATTACCTAGCGAAACGTATAGAAGAATGCAAGAACAATGCGCTGCAGCACCTATGTTTGATCCCACAACTACTCAATTAAGAGATAAAAATAAGTATATATCCTATTTTTTAGATGTGAAACATGAACAAGGCTCTAGGCCTAAACAGAACACAATTCAACCAGGATTTCATAGAAATTTCTATGTACCAGATGCATTTCCAATAATGACATTAGATAATCCAAAGTAATGTATTTAATAAAAAAAAATAAATTTACATTTTAATAATAATTGTTTTTTCTTTCATTCTTCGTCGCCAGAGTAGCCTTTCAATTCTTCCAAGTCTATAGTATATTGAATAAGAGGGTGGGTACTTAAATCTTTTTCGTACAACTTGGCTATAATTTGCTGTTTGTGTTGACTGATCAACGGTAAGTATGGTGCGATCTTTTGGCTATGAATATCATTTTGCATTGAAAATAGATAACATCTGTTAGCAATAGCATCAAATTCATTTGAGCAAAATTTGGTTATATCAAAAACACTCTTTCCATTCATCGTAATAAAAGTAGGAGTGCAACTCAGATTTAAATTTTCTTTGTATTTTACATTGGCAATTTGAGAAGTAGAGCCCTCTAAAAGTTTTTTAAATTCTCCTGCAATAGCCACTGTAGGTATGAGAAATTCTTCACATCTTTTAATAGACGAATATACGCAATTACTAAGCCAAAATTCTGAAAGATTATTATTAGTTGGAGGTATTATATTACCAATTTCATGCGGTTCAAATAAACTAGTTATTACGTCTAATAAAAAAGATTTTCCAGAATTACTAGAACCAATTAATGCAAGAGTTATTTTTTTTTTATCTCTCAAATTAAAGCAATCAAAAATATTAGTTAACAAAGTTTCTTTAGGATAATAATTTTCAATTGAAATAGTTTCAAGAAATTCTTTAAATAAACCAGTTAGACGTTTTATACATTTAGAATTATCTATTATCAAACTGTTATATTTTTCTGCAAATGTTATAGGAGTAAAATTAGCTTGATTAATAGTAAGTCCTTTATTTATAATTTGATTAGTAATTCCATAAGGTAAAGATAAATAACTTTTTCTTAACTTTTCATTAGGTTTTAGTACTGTGTAAAATTGCCTTGTTGAAGTAATTTTATTTTTAATAAATTCATTTAAAAAATCTGAGGTTGCACTTCTACTAGTATTTATAGTTGTTAGTGGTGATGACGAAGGAAAAACTACCTTATTAAAGTTCGTCTTCTTCGTGATTTCTTTTAAATCGTTTGCTCTGAGAACCCTCTTGGTAGGTTTCGGCGTTATCTCTTTTTCTTTGGAGATATTCTCTATAACTATCGTAGGTTGGTTCGGTAATAGGGAATCTTTTATCAAAGAATTTGAAGTACAAGGCCCCTTTTTGAGGGTCAACAACATGTTCATAACATCTTCCACATTGTCCGCAGCTTTTATCGCACATTCCGGATGAATATAGATATCTGAATCCGCAGTACTGAATACTGTTTCGGAGATGATCCTCGGACTTAATTGGATAGAGTCGGAAATGGTTTTCGCAAGAAGAACAATCTGCCTCGCTTGAGGACCTACTACTGGCATAGCAGGCGCTGCAAGTTTGTAGAACTTCTTGTTTGCATTCTGTACAACATATCTCAAGATCACCATTAGAACTGAAAGTCTGTATTCTGTTGGTTTTGATACATCTTCCTTTACTGCTAGCTGCAAAGTAGCGTGAACGAATCGCTCGAACTGTCGAAATTGGGACACCGGCGTTATCTGATGGTAATAATACAAGGCTATGCCAATTGCGCCCCATACTGCATCCTATAATATAGATTTAGTATTATAATATGTAAATAATAAATTTATTACATTATAGAAAATTATAATTACCTTCATGAATGCACTCAAAGATTTTTTTCCCTTCGAGTCCGAAGTATTCGCCGCTCCAAGAAAAAGATGTAACAAGGTGGACAGGAGTACAACTATACTCTGTTTCTTGATTGTTTGCTGCATAAAAAAGAGACTCGGCACATTTATCAAGGTAGCCTTTGATGTGAGTAAACATTCTTTTTTCTTTATCAACAATTCGTTCTCAATTGGCGAAAAAAATTTCTTTTTTTTAAGTTGTTGACTTTCTTGTAAATACTTTATATAATTTTCAATATAAGAAAGTAACGACTCACAAGGGGTTGCGTAAAATGCTTCGCTTTGCTTTTTATCTTCTTTCGCCTTCTCTCTTTGCTTATTCTCTAATAATTCCTTTTTTTCGTTTGGTTGAAGTCTTTCGATATTAACGTTTGGTAGCAGTTTTGATAACTGGAAATGAATGTCTTTTTCTTCTTCTCTTCCTTTAATAAAATTCTTTATACTTTGTTGAAATTCAAATTCTTGTTCTTCTTCGATTTGTTGCGTTGGACAAAGAAATTTAGCTAATTCTTCGTCACATTCGCTGTAATTGTCGAATAAGTCTTCTGAAAAATTTATATCCATTTCGTTTTGTTGTTGCGCATAAACTAACTACTCACACAAAAGTATTTTTGCTCATGCTCATCGCTCATCCCATAATCCTCTATTGACGTCATGTGCGCTCATGACGTCATGCGCGCGCATGTGGGCGGGGATTTTTATGGCCATACACTATAGCTACCCCGCCCCTATGACGTCATGAGCGTGCGTGACGTCAATAGCGGATTAAGGGTGAGCGATGAGCATGAGCAAAAATACTTTTGATTCAGTTGTTAGCGAAACAAAGCAACAAAAAAAAAAATGCGTGCGCGAATTAAACAAATACTAAAATGATTACACCAAAACAAGACGCAAACAAAAAACAATCAAATAGGTTTGAAACAACTTTATTAAGGTGGTATACCCCCTTCAAAATTATCTTGGAAGTGAAATCTTATACTCAAAATTAAAATTAAGCCTATGAAAGATCTTATTAAATGAAATCGATTTATAAAATTACAGGTGTATATGTTGTCATGACAATCACCTAAAATGGCGGATATAGGAAAATATGCACGTCGCACTGTCAAAAATATCTCAGATTCTAATAGAGTATTCAAAGTAAAACTTGGCCCAATGATAAAAAACAGTTTGATCTATGCAATCTGCCAAAAGTTTTTAAATCTGACTATTAGTTTCCATGTAGCACTACACGGATTATGAAGATTTTTAAATAAGCCAATTTTTAGTGCTGAAACAGCAATATCTCAAACCCTGAAATGTTTTATAATTAACTTTTGGCAGATTGCATACATCATATAAAAACACATCATTGCTGAAAATTTGATTAAAAACTGATTACTAGAAAATCAAATAACTGTGACGGGAGATTGAAAAATAGAAGTTAGCAAAAAAACACTTTAAAAATTAAAAAAGAGAAAAAAATGCAGAAAAATATTTTTAAAATAAACAATGTCTGTAAATTTTAAAGCAAAATGTTTAAAAGCTACCAGCAGCATAAAGAGTTCCTTGTTTTTGCTTTTCCTTATCATTTTTGTTCTTTTTATTGCCCCTGATTGTTTTTCTACGCAACTTAACATCGGATTTATTTTTGTATGACGATTGATACAAGCGTATTTTATTTTCTTTATTGCAGCCATCTATCATAAATGTTCCTGGAATCATATTGAGTTTTTCATAAGTCATCACTGATGCTTTTCTTCCAATATTAAAGTTTGCAATAGCATCATATGTTGCAAATTTCAAATGTAACAATGAACAGAATTTAGTTTTCGGTACTCTTTCCCATATCATCATGTTAAGACTCTCATTTTGGTTCTGAGTTTTTCCATGCATACATTTTGCAAGTAATTCATTAGAGCTAAGTTCTTTATAAATTGGCTTTAGTAACTCAATAATATCACGTGGCAAACCAGGGCCAGGTTTATAGAGAGAAGGTTGATTGGGATGTTTTCGATCAACATTGTGCTGGCACCAACTTTTTTCACCGTTTGGACAATAGGTGTGATAATTATTTTCTTTTGAGGAAGCAACATGAAACAATGAAGCAAGTATAGCACTGCGCATTTCATGAACAGACTGATTTTTGGTTCTTACTGCAATTCCATAATAGTTTTGCAATCTGTCAATTGTTGCATCAGTAAGTCTTCCTTTACCACCTAGACACCTTTCCTTTTTCAATTTTCTTAATCGTGTGCCAACTCTTTTTTGCATATGACCAACACATTCTAATTTTGAAACTATTGTATCACCATACACTCTTTCAACAGATGAAAATGCCTTACTATCTCCGTCACCACAAAATTCAGTATAGCGAAGTTTATATTTTTCAATAGATCGTTCAAAAATTGATTTTGCTCCAGCGACCTCCATACCGGTGGATGGGCCAGTATAGTTGAGGTTACAAAAATGAGTATTTTTTAGCATTTTATATGCATCAGGGTCTGTATTTTTTTTCTTTAGAATTAAAAAACATTGTTTGCAATATTTGGATAATACTTCACAATCCAAAACTTTTCCTGTAATCATTGATATTGCAGTATAAACACCGTTGTATGAGGAAAAACCTCGACGTTGCCAAGTACCATCACAAGAAACACTGGTATTTATTAAATTGAATTCATCAGTAGTATGTTGGGATGCTTTTATAATTTCAAGTGCAGCATCAGACATGGTTTCTACTGCAATTGCTTCAACTTCAATAGCAATTTTTCGAACAATTTTAATGTAAGTGTTTTTAGTCATTGGCGGTGGAAGATCCATAAGATAACAGAATCTTTTAAGGCCAGTATGGCCTTGTCCACATGAACGCATTGCATAAACTGACCTTTGGTTAATATCAAAGGCTCTACAACTTCCAGAACCACACTTCTTGGATGTAAAAAATTCATGATTGAATCCACATTTACAAAATATAATCAATGAGCTGGAAAGTCCAAATTTTTTTTTTGCATTTTCAGCTAAATTAAGTCGACAAGTTTTACATTCTGGACAACATAACAACTGAACAACAATGGCTAATAAAGTGCTATCAATAATTCTGTATCCACATATGTTTTTTTTATTAGAACTTGCAAAAGTATTAATAGGGTTTACCTTCGAATTAGATACATTTATTGAGCTCTGTGAATCTGTTAGTAGAAGACTAGTATTTGCTGAATTTTTTTTATTTAAAGTATATTGATTTCCATGAAATCTTTTTTTCTTTTTGTATTGAGTAGCAAATTTCACACGTTCTCTACCCATTAAAAGTATAAGGTTTAAATTATATAAACATAAACAGATACCTAGATATATATATAACTTTTAAGATGGCAATTCGTTTTAAAGAAACTTCTGGAAGAAATTTATGAGAAATCCAGTTATTGCTTTTAATCTTACAGATGTTTTGATTAATGGAAAATAGAAATAAATTATAAACTCATTTCAACAAGCTTTTTCTCAGTATCAAAAGTTATATTTGGGGAGAATTTCTTGGCCAAGTAAAAATTTAACCGTTGCTATGGAGGTTGTCAAGGGCGCTTTAAAAAGTAAGGTTTAGTAAAGTTTGTTTTCCTCAAGTTACATACTGAATTTTAAAAAATGGTTTTCAGAATATGATTCTATGATAAATTTTAGATTAAATAAAACAACAAAAATTTTTTTGAAAAATTTGATATTTCTGAGGGGTATACCACCTTAACAGACACTCATTATCATTTTTATGATCACTTATTAAAAAAGTATTTTTATCATAAATATTGTAAAGAATTCGGAATATGGATGGAATACTTACCCAACTCATGCGAGAAGCTATTGAAGGGGGAGGAGGGAATATATTAAATAGAGTAGCAGATAGAATTAGAGAAGTAGTACTCATGACGTCATAGGGGCGGGGATTTTCAGATTAGAGCACTTTCCATTGATTTTGAGACCCATGTTTTTATACGATTCTTAATTAGCATAAAATTCTCTATCAGAATCAATCATAAAATTAGGGGGGGGGGGGGAGAAAGTCGAGTAGCTAATGCACTTTCTCACCCCCCCTTTTTTTATTGCCGATTATGATAGAAAATTTCATGCTGATTCAGAAAAATATAAAAACATGGACCTGAAGTTCAACGGAAAGTGCTCTAATTCGAAGTCAAAGTTGTAAAAAAATCAAGTTAATGATCTTTTAGCTTACAAAAGCAAAACATTAAAAGCATGGTTTTTACGTTAAGAAAGTCGTTAAATATTTTTCTTAATGTTTCAAAATTAACGTAGCGCCTAATATTCGCGAACATGCCGTTGGAACGGTTTAGTTTTAGAGTAAGGTTATTTATATGTGTTTTAAATGAAAGTTTCTTATATATCACAACACCAAGGTAAGTTTTGTTACTAGAGAAAGGCAGCTTTTGGCGACTTATTCTAAAGTTCAAGTATTTCGGAAGATTTATGTTAGTTTTTTTTAGAAAAGTTAGTATATTGCGTCTTTAATATTACTATTTCTGTCTTTTTACTATTCAATCAAATTTTGTTTTCTCGGAGCCATTGAACAAGACTGGCCATATCCTCATGAATATATTTATTTAGTTTTTTAAAGTAGTCTGTCATTATTTGAAGATTTGTATCATCAGAAAAATGATGCGTATTTGAATGTCTGATAGAAAGATTAAGATCATTGACGTAAATCATAAAGAGAAGATGACCTGATATGGATCTCTGAGGAATACCAATGCAAAAGCTTTTAATGTCTGAGAAGGTGTTATTTAAGGTATTAACCCAGCCGGCACATCTAGTTCCCAACACGTGTTTGGAACTCTTGTTCGTAACGTGTAGAGTACGGTCGCCTGTTGACCGCCTTCACGTGTTTAAAATATGGCGTTTTACTCGTAGAAATCACGTAATTAGTTTCGTTCCTAGTCTGTGGTGTATTTCATTAGAAATACGTGTTCGATACGAGTTTTTTTTAACTCAAATAACTACATGGCATACATATGCCAAATATAACCGTATGGTTATATTTGACATATGACTATATGACCATTTATGCTCATATAGTCATATGTCATTTAGCCATTTGGTCATATAGCCATTAGTGAGTCCAAATAATCGTATTTTTACGTTATCCGGGTAATCGAGTATTTTTTTTTTTTAATTATCCGGGTACCCGGGTATCCGGGTAAAGAAAAAAAAATTTACCCACACCATGTTGTGTTAATTAAATTTAAAATAAAATGTAACAATTTTAGTTTTAAATCTATTTTTTATTTAAAAATTAATACTTTAAAAATACAAGTTTGTCAACCGTTTCCATTTTCAACTGATTTCGGGTTTTTGTGAGAAAAGCTGAAGCTACCGAAAACACTCTTTCACTTACTGTTGACGTTGGTTGTATTGTCAATAATGCTGTAAAAAGTTTTCCAATAGAGTCACCTCGTTTTGAACAATCTTTCTCCAACAACTTCATTTCTTTTTCCAATGTGGATTTTCTCTCATTATTTTCTTTCGGAACAGTCATAATTAATTCAATTGTTTTTTGGAGTTCATCATAATTTGAAACCAAACCATTATTTGAAATTATTTCTTCATTTTCAATTGTTAACTCTGTATCCATCTGTGTGTTTGCAGGATCTTCATTGAACAGCCTTTAGAAGGTTTCTTTAGCCAATAAATGAATAGAACTTTTTTTAAAATAAATAAAATGGCAGGTAATCTCTGGTTTAGGATAATTTCCAGATTGTAAAAAACGCAAGAGTGATACAACATCCTCATTTCGTCTTTCTTCAATTCTTTTCTTCAAAGCAGTGAACATTTCCATAGCTAACTGCGTATTTGTTTCTTTTAGTTTGTTTAGCAAAAAAATGCATACTCCTTCAGCTTTTAAAAGATTATTATTATCTTTACTGAGCTCTTTGACAGCAAGCTCAACCGGTTGTAAAACATGTGATATTTCTTCTAAAACTTTGATATTTTTTTGTGAACATTTTTGCTGACCTAATTCCATTAGAGCCTTTTGTATACAATCGTATATTTTTATGAAACTATTTACCATTGGTATTATTGAGTTCCATCTTGTTTTGCAATCGAGTAGCAATCATAACTTTTTGCCTTCTTGATCTATTATATGCTTTTCAAGAACACTGCTTAGAACTGAAGAATATTTGAAAAATTTAATAGTTTTTCGTGTTTCATCAAGAATTTTGCCAATGTCTTCACGAAAGATTGGTAATTGGTAATTGTTTAAGTTACCATCAAAAGCAAATGCATCAGCTACCTCATCATTTTGTTCGGTAGTTTCAACACAATCATCATCTGCTAAATTTTCATCATATTCTAAATTCTCATCATCTTGGAAATTTGTATCAATTACCGCATCATCATTCGTAATTAAACTCCCACTTTTTTTATAAAATACATCAAGTACAGCAAGATGTATAGCATGGTTGTAGCATAACTGAGAAAATGGTAAAATATTTTTCCCATATTTTACCATGACTGATGCTCCATCATGTGTGGATCCGACGATATCATTATCCATTTCAATTCCATAATCTTTAAGTTTTGCTTTTACCAAATCGATAGTGGCATTTGAATCACAAGAACCTATTATTGCAGATAGACCCAAGACTACAGGTGGCTTTGTTGCTGAATGAAGAGTGATATTCATGAACCTTCTAACTTTTATATCACTCCATTCATCGACAGTAATACTGAATCTCTCTCCAGATTTTTTTTTGCTCTAATAACGACGCCATTAATTCTTCTTTTTTTTTCTTTATAAAAATCCATTATATATTTCATTACCGTTGTTTCACTTTTTGGCATTTTATAATTACGACTTGCTACGAAACCCCTAATGGCTTCAGATGAAGTAATTCCTTTGATGCTAAATCCATCTTTTGTCGCTCATTTCGCCAATATTTCATTCAATGATTCTCGACTTATGAAATTTATTATTCCATTTCCACTGATTTTGTGTTTTTCGAAGAAGACGCATCAGTTTCATTTGTGTCGCCCAAATTTCTTTTTTGTAAAGATATGCTATGTAATTTTAAATGATTAATCATTCCAGTAGTATTAGATCCCGGACGTTGAATTATAGATTTGCATGTTACAAACTGACTCCGATTTCTCTTTTTTTGTAAAATATTTCCATACCTCTAATTTTTTCGAAGACATTTCTGGGTATATGTAAATAAATCACTAAAATAAAAAATCACAACATAAAAATTGAAAATTGAAATTTAAACGTTTTTAAATATGCATTTATTACTTGAAATTTAGTACATTTTACTCAAAACACTTCACTTACCAAAGGCAGCTATATATATTAGAAAATTAAGTATTTATTTTATTTATTTCACAAATTTTTTTTTAAATATTTCACTTTCTTGCAAATTTTACGTCGTACAACTTCAAATTACAAATGTTATTTATTTTATGTAACTTAGTTAAAAAAAAACTTTTGAAACTTAGTTAAAAATCAACGGTTGCTAAGCAACTTTATTATAGAAGTAAAAGAAGAAAAAACGGTAGAATACCGACACTCGATTGATTAATAGTTAAATGAATGTGCAATATTTACATTTTTTTGTTTAAATATTATACTCGATACTCGAAAAAAATATTCCGAGTAGTCGACTACTCGGAACTTGCTTATAAAGTATCAATTACTCGGGTACTCGGGTAATCGATAATCGTAATTGGATTCCCTAATAGCCATATAGTCATATGAATATAACCATAATGGCTTACATATCTATGCAACAGAGCGTTTATTAAGATTTCATTTATATAAATGTTTTATAGTATTGCAACTTTTAAAATATTGAAAACTTTTAGAGTTTAATAGTATTGCATCAAACTTATAGAATTTAGGTAAAACATGCTTTTTTTAATATAACTGACAAAAATAACAGACATGAATTGAGTAATAGAATTTGTCAACAAGTCAGTACAGGGTAATATATTAATAAAAACTGTTCCTTAGTTTTATTAAGTTTGTCTTCAAATAATAGGCGATGCCGCTGTTCAGCTACGACTTTTTTACGTGATTGCTTTAAACGCTCACTCATTTTAGTTTTAAGGTATGTCTCTGAACATGATTTCCAGTTTTGTGTCAAAGACTTCAAGATGATTATTAGTGAAGTTTCTAATTCGATTAATGCAACGTGATCAATGTAGTTTTTTCCAGGAACATTTTTGCCGTACATAAGATTGACTTTATTCTGGACTTCATTAGTCATTAACATATCAAAGATAAATGCAATATGCTCCTTTTCATTGTCTGCTGAAAGAGCCAAAGCATCAAACGATCATTTTAATTTTCGTTGAAGTTCAACGTCTGCTTTCAATATGGCTTCAAAAGGAACAAGGTCTTTTGAGTTGCTAATTCGGTCAAAGAAATTACTGTCATCGTTGTCCACGTTGCTTGTTAAAACATCGCCCAACCGACTGAATTTTTTCTCCAATAAAAGTAATCGGTGGCTGATATGTGCCAAAGACAACATCACTTTTCGTTAAAATTCGGCTGCCTCCTATGGGTATATGCTGTTTTCCCTGTTTACTCGCGGAGCCCTTCTATTAGGGGCTGTTTATAAGAACCGGGCTAGCCCGTTTAGCCGAGCTGGCTCGTTTAAACGAGATCTCGCAAGCTTTAAGATTTACATATAAAAATTAAACTTGTTTACATTACAAATGGGGCAGCCCGGATAAGTGAGATCTCACTTGTTTAGAGTGGGATCCCACCAACGCGAGACAGTTTTCTTCTTAATACGCATGCGTTTTTTTTTAAACTTTAAAAATGTCTGACCAAAGTGAAATCCTCGAATTTAATTATAAAGAAAATAATGAAACAAACAAAGCTTGTGAAAGTTTAAGCAATCATTCTGACGAATTTGTAATACAAGAATTAAATTCTCAAGAAAATAAAAAAGCGAATGATGTCTTTGTTTAAGCAAACATTCTGACGAATATAAAACTAAAAAGTATCTGGATTTTTAAACAAGCAATTTAAATGGAGTGCAAAAATGGTAGAAGATTTAATAGAGTCTATACAGGCATATAAATCCTCTATGATGTTTAAAAATTTAGACTTTGACGCTGATAAACAAGCACAGTATTCTTATATCAGAAAAGATATGGCAAATAAATATGTCGATGAAAACTTGTTTGGTTCAGGATCAGACATTCCGAATTTACCTTTAAATTTTAAACAGCTATCTAGTCAAAACCAGGCCCTCCTTAAGACAGTTTTGTCGAAAAAAAAAGTTAATTTCTAGAGGAAAAAAAAAATCCAGGAAAAAACAAAAGAATTTAGACAAGCATTTTCTAAAGCTGTAGTGTCTGGGTAAAGGAGTGGCAGTGGGAAAATTGTCTTTGAACACTATGATAATCTTGTCTCGATATGGGGTGGTTCAGCTAATAGTAAGCCTAGTAACCAGACTAGTCTATGAATAGACTTACAACACAGACATAGACAATTCTGTATGTTGTAATGGACACAACAAATGTTTAATTTTTTGTCCTTGTTTTGCCTATCAAATTTTTGATGGTGTCCTAAGATTGCTCAGTTAAAAAATAATTTTCACGTCATAAGTCTACAAAGCATAATTTTTTGTCTATTTGGTGTCTATGATTTTGTCTAAATTTACTTGATTTCATAAAACCAGAAATATTGATTTTTGCCAATAAAATCTAAATTACCCAAAAAATCCCTTAGAAACAAAAAAGAAAATATACATTATATTTGAATTTTATTCGATACATTATATTTGAATTTTATTTCATGGTAAAAATGACTTTTATGGTGACAAATTTAAAGTGGTGACAAACTTTAGGACGGAATATGACAATAATGTTTACACAAATAGTTGATTTTCCAAAATTTAGATCCAATCATAGTCAGATTCACAGTCTGAGGATAGAATGTTAAGAAAATCAGGATTGATTAGATTCTTTTCCTGCAGGCCTGCCAAGGGCTTCCTGTGAATAAGTCCCTCCAGACCAGGTGTTGCTTCAAAAAATGAAGGAGATTCAGCTTCGTCATCTGAGGTTTCATCCTTCTCATTCATGTCACTTTTACTAAAGTACCATTTTTCCACATAGGGGACCAGAGTTGAGAAGTTAGTTTTCACAAAAATGCATTTGCTGGCAAGATCAGGAGACAAATTGTACCTTTCGTTTGTAATAACTTGCCCTGCTTGAGAGAAGGCTCTTTCAGATGAAGCTGAAGACACTGGCATGCCTAAATACCCCCTTAGGAGCTCTGTTAACAATGATAGTTTTGGGGCATTGATCATCCACCACTTCAGAGGTGGAACTGAAGAATCAGGCCTAGGCATGGAGAGGAAAGTGTTGAATTCTTCTTGTAGTGGAGGAATACCACTGGAATGACGATCCTGCACAAATCCATCTAGATTATTTATCTCATTGATCATTAAGTCATATGCAGCCATCATACCATCCCTTGGCTCTGGTTGTGAAACTGGTGAAGGTGGTTCGGCAAGCAGGCTCTCAGACGAGTCAGTATCCATTGATTGTAATTGAAATTGAGCTGTAGTTTTGTGGCTTGACACCAAGGTTCGAACTACATTGTGAATCTCTGGTCCAAGCAGATGACCCTTGAAGTATGGGTGCAGTAAATTTCCAACAGCCATAGGGAAAATTCCAATCCCTCTTTGAGGAAATTTTTCATGCAGGTTTTTTAGAAACTCAGTAAAGAAAGCTTTAGCAGTGTTGCTGCTTTGTGATGAGGTGCACATCTTCTCAGCACATGCAAACAGACAGAAAACTCTGACCAAAGCTTGGTCCATTCTAGGCTCACTGTCATTTGAAAACCATTCACTGAGTTGTTTTACTTCTGTTAAGAATGGTAGGAGCTCCTCAAACAAATCCATTTCCTCAAGGCTGGGGACAATTTTTCCAAAGTCTTTGCTTTCAGAGCTGAGCTTCAGTAAAGGAACTCTCATCCTTATAATAGCATCAAGAATTTTCTGGTGACCATTCCACCGAGTTAGGCTGAGAGTTGGAATTTTAATGGCTCTTACATCACTTAGCCTGCAAGCTCTTCTCAGCTTTTTGTTTTTCTTTCCTGATTGATGCATGTTTGATGCCAAATTTCTGGCTTTGTCAAAAGCTTTTTCCAAAACAGGATCTTTAACAATAGATTTCCTCAGGCAATGTGTTGAGCTTGTGATCCAAACATTGCATACTGCCATCTTCAAGAGACTCCACATATTTGCTTTTCCTTAGGCCAACTGCCATATTACTTGCTTGATCAACAACAGCAGTTATTGTGATATCTTGTAGTTCTTTGTGTTTTTCAATGATAGCATCAACTGTTGTGGCAATATTGTCACCAGTATGGTCCTCAGGAAAAAGTTTCACTTCATAAACCATCTTGTTCAATCTGTAATATAAAATAAACATCGATATAAAAATTATTTAAGGACCAATATAACCAGCAATAACTCAGTAAGAACGAATTTTGCGGACCAAAAACAAAAAAAAGTAAAAACTCGGACATAACTACAAGATGAATTCTATTTAGTGAGCAATACTGGCTCTGGTGCGAGCGCACCCGAGTTCGAGTCCCAGTCCATCCAAACTCGACCATTCATTAAAAACTAACAAAACAAAAATGCTTTTCAACTTACTTGAAGTTTTTGTCCATGTAATGCAAGGTTACACCAAGATAGGAATCTGTTGTCACTGAGGACCAATGATCCATAGTCAAGGTGGCCATTTTGCAATCTTTCAGGTCTGTTTCCAGTTTTTTTTGTAATGCATTTTCAAGTGTCAGGTAAAGCAAGGGCACTTTATATTTTGCAAAGGTTGTAGAGTGCTTCAAATTTGGTTTTGGTGCTAAGTACGTCATCACCCTTTTATAGGCAGGAGTGTCCACAGCTCCAAAGGGATAGCCATCACAAACAAGCCATACTGTGATTTCCATGTCAAACTCCAACTATTTTGCACTTTTAACAGGATATTTAGACACTTGCTTCAAATCAGTTTTAAGCGAAGTAATCAGGGCTTCTCTGGCTGCCTTTTCATCTTT
The DNA here is from genome assembly GCF_058129835.1 of Hydra viridissima. Classification (NCBI taxonomy): domain Eukaryota; kingdom Metazoa; phylum Cnidaria; class Hydrozoa; order Anthoathecata; family Hydridae; genus Hydra; species Hydra viridissima. Next base: position 3,912,705 of record NW_028324304.1, on the reverse strand, counting down.
TCTCTCTTTGAATTTCCCAATCAGATCAAGATATTTATTATTATGTTTGGATTTCAGATGATTTTTGATGTTGGTAGTATTGCAGTTCTTAATTTTAACACTTTTTTCACAAAGCAGGCACTGTGGGTCATTCCCTTAAAGAAAAATCATAAAAATATTTTAGATTTGTGTGGCAGGTATAAGTTAGTAAAGCTAATACTTTTGTAGTGGTGTAAAGTTTGCACATTTAGGGATACGAATCCTCTTTAAAAATAAAGCTCTTCAATAATAGCCTGCGTTTGGCACTTTGATAAGCTAAATATCATTTTGATCTTTCATTACCGTATTATTTGAAGATTGTGATGTAGTAAATTTATAATATTAAAAAATATTGAAATGACATCAAAACTCCAAATGACGATCATTGCCCATGATTAATTATTGTTTAAAACTTGCGTACATATTCATCAATAAAATGAAAGTAAAAAACATTTTTCTTTTTCGCTATTGTTTTATTCACAAACCTAAATAAATTTTAACACCTATTGGAATCTTCTACTTACTAATCCACATTTTATAAAGGACAACTCCTTGATCACATATTTTTAAAATAATTTTATTGAAGGTGATAAAGATTTTAGTGACTAAGGAAAATTTTTTAAATGATAAACTTATCTTCAACTTTTTTGAAGTAATCCCAAACTGGAGAGGGCATTTTAAAAATAAATTTTCACGCACATTCACTGAGAATTGAAAAACAACTGAACTGAGTAATTAATGAACTTCAATTGAGCACAAAATAGTCCATTTTGAGGTTTTTAAATAGACATTAACTTTTTAATCAACAGCACACGCTGGACAAAAAATTAAAAAATGAACTTCTGTTAGAAAAATTGTATTTTTAATTTTGTGCTCGTTTTCAGTTTTTGAAACGATGCTGCAGTGAAAATTTAATTACTCGTTATAAGTCCAAATTATATATGAAATAGATCTTCTATACCTCATTAAAAAATCGAGATTGTTCATTTAGTGTCCGTTTTTAAAATGATTGTCTAGAAAGACAAACATTTTTTATAGACAATTCATTTTTGATAGTTGTAATTAAAATTGTTGCAATTAGTGCTTTGTCGAAGTCTATTTTTGTCCTTTTATAATAAGGCCATTAGAGATTGTCTGGTTGCTAAGTAAGCCCTTACCATTTGGTATTTCAAGTAGTGAAAAAATAACTTTAAATAATGATGAAAATGTAATCAGTTATCACAAGGATATTTCAGACTGTAGCGATAATGAAAATGAATTAAAACAAAAAAAAAAAAGAAAAACATCTGTCGTTCCAAAACTTATTGACAAGAAAAGAAAAATGCTTGAAAAAAATCTTTCAGCAGCACAGAGAGATAAACTTTCAGCAGCACAGAGAAATGAAAAGTTATGGAGAGCTTCGCAAAGATCTAACTAAAGCCATAAATGAATCCAATGAATCTTTTTCTGATTGCATAAAAGACATTAGTAAATCAATTAGTGATCTAAGCAAGGGTTTGTGTTCCTCTATGGAATTACTTTCCAGGACACTGATCTCTATACAACAAACATCTGCTGTTTAAACTCTTACACCTCAGCATTTTATTTATCAGAACAATAGAGCTTTTCAACCTATTTGGATTCAGAGAAATGAAAGCCACGAAAAGTCAATTGACGATAGAAATACACAAGCTTAACTAGTTGTTCTTTATGTACTTTATTAGACATGTAAGCATTTATGTTAATTAAAAGTCTTAAGTCATGGATATATTTTTTAGTGACTAAAAATCTTTAAGAATCTCTTTTAAAAATATTTACAAATAAAGTTGTGAAAAGCTTTTAATTAAAATTCACTGTTTTATTACAATAAAAATTTTTTTTTAAACATGTTCAACTTGTCCAACAAAAAATCATAATAAAACTGGAACAAAAATATTAAAACTTTTTATTTTGTTAAAAGATGAGTATTGTTTTTTGTTATATTTGATTTTATTCTGTGTAAAGAGTTTGCTTTTGAACATAATTTTCATTAATGTACTCAGTTAATGCTTTTCGAATAACTTCACCTTCACCGTCAATCAAGAAAAAATTGGATCTGATATATTTCTCAAATTTCTTTCATTTTCATTTATTACCTCAACTTGTATTTTTACTAACTCTTCATCAATACAAATATTGTGTCGTTTACAAAAGTTATGTAAAATAAAACATGCATAAATTACTGTTGGAATTTTTTCAAGTTTTAAATCCATTTATTTGATCAAAATTTTCCAACGTGCTTTAAGGCGACCAAAAGCACATTCTATAGGGTTGCGTGCAGTCCTCAACATACTGTTAAAAATGACTTCTTCATTTTTCTTGCATGTACTATATTCTTTCATACAATGTGGAAGTAGTGGATATGCAAGATCTCTAATTAGGTAGCATGGAACTTTTATTTTGCTCTTAGTAATAGTTTGAAAGGTTCCTGGAAGTCTTGAACATCTCAAATTAGTATTAATAGAAGAATTTGAAAAGACTTTAGCGTCATGCACACTACCATGACGTATTTGCCTTTGTTAATTAATTTTCTAGCTAGAGTGGACTTGCCGCTTCAAGTAGGACCTACAATAAATACATTCTCTGGGTAGTTATCGCGTTCACCCTTAAAAATGTCCACTTCTTTTTTGTCGTCTTTAGAGTTTTTTTGAAAATGACTCACGTCGTTTTGTTTGGTGTAACAAGAAGAAAATCCGCATTCGTTAAGATTCTCTAAAAGAGATTTTTCTGTTTTGGTTATGTTTTCTTTTCGTTTTTGAGAACTTTTGTCTTTGCTCGATTTTTCAAACTCCGCATCGTTTTTTTCTTCTTGTTCCATTTCGATATTTTCTTATTATTTTTTTTTCAAGTTGCAATTAAAAAAAACAACTGCTTCTTTTTATATAAAAATTTTTCAAAAAAAAAAAAAAAAAAAAACACCAAAAAAAAACAATTCTTTTTACAAATTTAAAATAGAGCGAAAAAAACTAAATATTGTCATCGATTTTTTTCTTTTTAGCATTAATTGTTGCAGTATTTTGCCACATTTTCAACTGTTTAAGTTTTAGTCATTTTATTGTGCTCGCATATATCTTTCGTTTCGCACAAGTAATTTCTTTATCTTTTTGATATTTACACTTGGCTTGATCCATTTCACTGTTTACAATTTCTAATTTATTGTTTAGTTTTTCAATCATCGTCTGAAACTTTGACTGTAAATTTTCCGTATCGTTTAAATATTGTTTTAAAATGTCAACATTATTCTTCATTTTTTCCGTATCCATTTTAAGTTTTTTTTTTCTTTCTTTCATGTTAAGACGCTTTACATTTTCTTCTATATCTTTTTCTTCCATTTAAATTACTTTTGTTAAATTTAAAAAACAAAACAATTAAAGCAGGTAATAATAAATTTATTACTTTTTTTTTTTGAACCGTTAATACAATACAATACAAGTTTAGCTAACTTACTCCGTTCTTGGTTTTTTAACCGGAAATTTAGCCATTAAATAAGACATATCACAATCACACACTTCACAATTTTTTTGTTTAACATTTATAACAATTAAACAAGCAATAAAAGTTATTACTTTTACACCGCTAGTTTTTAAAAAAAGTTATTACATTACAATGCTAGTTTCGGCATTAAAACATTTCAAAGTGTTTTTACATTGACGTAAACAACCGCTAGACAGTTTAAAGCCAATACAATTCCGAGTTAAATTATAAAACTTAAAATTATCTTGCTTTTTACACCTTAAACATTGACCATTAAATTTGACATTAAACATGACTTGTTTTGAAACGTTAACCTGACAACGATTGTATTCATCGATTTCGATGTTTTTCACCATTTTTTTAAACTTTTTTATGTCGCACGTTTCCATTTCTATGGTTTTGTTTTTTAAAAACAATTCTCTTTGACACACTTCGCATTCAGGTGTTTCCAGTTTTTGTGCATACTTTTGACAAAATGTTGAAAACAAATCTTTCACTTTTTCCAGCGGCAAACCAATTTTTGTTGTTTACTCTTCCAACCACTTTTCATGTTCCAAGTCTTTTGTCATGTGCAAATCTTCACGTTTTTCAACGATTTTGTTATTGTCCATTTTTATTGCTAAACAAAAGCGGTTTTTTTGTTACACTCACAACATACATAAAAAAAATTTAGTGTAACACAAAAAAAATAACTACTACGTAATTATATATAAGTACAATTTAAAAGTAAAACTACCATTTCAAATTTTTAAAGATTTTTCATAATATTTATAATCATATTCCAATAATGTTCGTTATCAACACAAAACGGGTGATATTTTTTAGCCCATTTATCCGGAGTCAGAAACGTAACGCCTGGTGATTCCATAGCCCAACCATGTAATGCCGCATATTGATTTCTTTTAACTGCAGAGCAATCAACTTTTATCATGAAGTGGTTAAATTTTTTCCGTAAAATTTTTTTTTTCTCCTTTACAGTCATTTTTTAAAATTCTTTGGTAAATGATAGAAATCTGATAAGTAAATCATTGTTTATATTAATTATATTAAAACTGAAAAAAAAAAACTTTATTTACAATAAACACATTTTCCGTTACAAAGAGTAGTCACTTTAACAGCTTTTTTGCAAATAACACAAGGTTTTTCTGCAATCCATACGTAAGGTCCAACTGAAATGGTTTTTACATTCTTTTCCATTTTTTTTTTTGCAACTTAAAATAACAACAAAATTTTTTTATGCAACTTAAAAAAAACAAACACACACACATTAAATAAAGCTATGTAAAAAGATTAACAGTCATATTTTTATTTCCAATTTAATTTAATTTTATAAAATCTTCGCTAGATTTTTTGAGAAACAACATAAACAAAATATAAAAATATGTCGTTGGATTTAATTGGTAAAGTTTATGTATTATGGCGGAGTATCGATCATCCGACTTTCGTTGATCGTAGTCAATGCTTGCAATGTCGTATTCTTTCATGTTTAAAGCACGTCCAAACATTTTTACGTCACAACCCCATAATTCTCGAGCAATTTCTGTCATTTTGTTTTTTTCACAATGTTAGCGTCATACTCACAATGACTAGCCTTTTTTTTTTGTTTTATCGTTTACTAAAAAAAAATGCTTTTTTGTTTTTTTTTTTTCTAAAAAAAATATTTTATATGTTAACATACATTAAGATTGTTAATGCATAAAAAAAAAAAAAAAAAAAATAGAAAAGGATATGCATAAAAAAAAAAGAATATTGCACAACATATATTTTTATCATTTTATTATATAAACCAAAAATACAAAATTGTTTTTTTTTTTTTATTCAGAAAAAGCTAGTAAATCTTGGTTATCTTGAATCCACATTTTCTTTATTGTCTCTTGACCCTTGTCTTCTAAAAGAAACGCCAAAAAAAGATCTTTTTGATACAAACACGGATTTTGTTTTTTTTGCAATGAAAAAATTTTAAAATACTTGTCGCTAATGTGACATTTTTTTTCAATTTTCTTTAAAGCCTCTTCGTCCATTTGTAAACTGTTTGTCAGAGTTTTCCAGTTATCTTTATATATCTCCAATGCAATGCACGCTAATTTAAATGAAGCAATAGGTACTTTAACGGTAAGTTCTCCATTTGATATTTTTCCAACAAAAATATTTTCAATAGCAGGCAAAATAAGTTTTCTTTCTTTCACTTCCAATTTGTTTTTGCTAAAAAAAATAAGTTACTGTTATTAGCACATTATAATTATATTATATATAATTACACTATTATAAAGTAAGCACACTGTTATACACTTTTGTAACAAAAATTTTTGTTTACAATTCAATGAATTTATTTTTAATATTTTGTTTACAATTCAATGAAACTTTTTTAAAAGCGACAAATTTGGACATATTTTGTTATCAAAAAAGAAATGAGCAATGTCGTTGTGTTTTTCTAAGCAATTGGAGCAAACAAAAACCTTGCAATGTCTGCACGGAACGTCCAATTCAAATTCATCTTCCGAATTCTTTTTAAAGTACATTTCGCAATGAACACACAAGTCGTACTTCTTCTTGTGAGCGTATTGAGCATTTAAAAATCTTTGCTGTCGTTGAGAATCCATGATGCTATAAACTCCTCTAGTAGTGTTGCCACGTAATAATTTTAAACACTTCTGCCAATGAATTCGTATTTTTGTTTCATTATCATCAATTTCTCTTAGCTGTCGAATAACTTTATTCAAGGCGCAAACAATTTCTGTTAATGTTGTCTTTAATTCTTTTTCACCATTATCACCACTTTCACCATTTTTACCACTTTCAGCATTCTCATTTTTTGACATTGGCTCCAATTTTCTAACAACACTAAACACGTGTTCTCTAATTGATTGCAACAGTATTTCATTCCCTCTCAATTCTTCCATTTTTTTTTCTTTAATAAACTAATTTTTTTATTGAATAAGAAAAAATTATATATATATATAAATATATATATATATATTTATGCATGAAAAAATACTTTTTTTTAAGAAAAAAAAAGCGTTTTTAGAAAAAAAAAAATTTATCATTTGCTCATATATTATTTGCATTTTTCTATAAATACAAATCAGGATTAATAATATTTATGTCCAGCCAATTTTTCAATTTTAATACTACTTCTGAAGTAACAAGTTTTTCTTTTACAATACACTCAATTAAATGTTCCAGAAAACATTTTATTTCTTCAATTGTTTTGTCGTAAATTTTTTTTGCACGATAGTAACTAACACCTTTTTTATACTTGTTTCTTTCAAATGTCACAACATTTTTTTTAAACTCGACTAACGACTCCAATATTACACAATTATTATTGTGTAATAATATATATATTATAGCGTATATTTATATATTATATATAAAAAACATACTTAATTTTTTTTTTTAGTCCATTAAAAAAGTCCCATTAAAAAAAAAAACTAAAACGTTATTTGACAATAAATTAAGAATATAAACCACCTGTTTTATGATTACTAATAAAGAAGATTAACCTCAAAGATTGTGAAATAACTTGTGAAGAAGAGTACTAATGAAGAAGGGCGAATACAATTATTTCATACTGTAAAAGAAAAATGCAAATGATGCAAAAATGCAAATGATTCAACAACTCTGAACATTACTTTTGCATTTTTATATAATGTAAAACAAATTTATTTATGGCTGCACAATGGAAACAAAAGCGGTGTAGCCATTTTTTTCAAGAAGACCGTTCAAAATAAAGTAAGGGAAAAAAAGATGAAAAAGTTGAGTTAAATGAAGTTATTGACAACAAAACAAATTGCAAAGATTACAAAGAAATCTCAACAAACCTTTTTACAACCAACACATATTTAAAATGGTTATTTGTTAAAGATAATGTTAAAAAGGAAGATATCAATAAAGACAGAGCGAGTAAAAAAAAGTTAAAAATGATTATAATTATGACAGGATCCTTTCGTGGATTCGACTCGCTGAAAAACCTACATCTTGAACTACACGACATAAAAAAAAGAAATTTGAAAAAAAAAAATGCAAAAGTAGTAAATATTCCATAAAATAAATTTTGCACTTGACGAACTATTAAGAAAAAAGTTGTTGATGTCAATGAAAATAAAAAAGTGCTTAAAAAAATCGGGTAAGGTCAAAATATTTTGACCTTAAAGAATTTGACCAAAAAGAATTTGTTGATGTTAATGTTGATGGAAAAAAAAAAAAAAAACTTTTCATTTTATGTTCGACCAACTTAGTTTATAATATAAAATTTATAATATAAAAAATGATCGCGAGATAGATTAAATTTTTAAAAATACATCTTTTTTAAAATGTGCTAAATATAAATTTTAGTTGTAAAAGTTATGTTGTCCGAATTGTCATAAAAAAAGAAGATAAAAAAGACGTTTTAAGACGTTTCAAGAAGATAAAAAAGACGTTTTAGACAATAAAATGATGTTAAAAAAGAAATTGTTAATTTTTAGCAACATCGCAATGTAAATATTTGAAAGTTTTTATAATTGTTATTATAAAATTTATAGAATTGTATATAAAAAATATAGAATTGTGTATGTAATTAAATATGCAAAATCAAAAAAAAAAAAAAATGACAAAAAAAGATTAATGTCGTTTAACAAATAACCGTTTTATCATCGTTACTTTGTAATGCATTATAATAATAATGATGATAATAATGATAATGACAATGATGTAGATTTTTTTTTTTAAGGGGTTTAAAGAGAATGATAATGAAAATGATTATTTAAACGTTTACACTTATAATAATTGATGAAATGATCATGACACTGCTAGTATAATAAAGAAAAGATTAAAAAGAAAAGAAAATGATCATGACACTGCTAGTATAATAAAGAAAAGATTAAAAAGAAAAGAAAATGATCATGACACTGCTAGTATAATAAAGAAAAGATTATCAAAAATAGAAAGTGAAATGTCATAGTCCGTTCTCTTACTAACGTACAAACTTAAAAAAACAATTTCAAAATAGAAATCCGTTTAAAAAAAAAAGTAAGAAGAAAGTTTGAAAAAAAATTTCATATATTGATATATTGTTTAGAACATAATGAATTGTTTAAAATTATACCAACGAAATAATAAATTTTTTTTTTTGAAAAAAAAGTTTTACGTCTGAAACACCTTGATCGTCTTGAACTTCTTCAGGTGATTCCAAATCGGGATGACTCATTTCTTCTAGTCGATACTTTAAGTAAGGCTGCAAAACGTCACTATCAAATTGAAATATCCAAGGTTCGTCTCGTTGCAACACTTGTTCTTCTAACTTTATTAACGTTCAATGTTCTCGTCACTACAAAGTTCGCTTTCTTTTAAACCCTTGTTGTTTTCTTCCAGCTCTTTTAAACTGTCACAACCTTGAACAAAGCAACTTAAACCGTTATACCAAGTGTACATTTTTGTAACAGTGCCTGTTTTTGGCATAAACTTTAATCGATGTTTTGCTATTCTAACGCCTTTGGTATTAAGCGTTATGCGGTTTTGAAACACTGTTTGTTTGTCATTGTCGTCATCATCGGCTTGATTGTTGTCAGCTAACGCTTTAAAATAATTTAAAGGAGTCAACTTGTACTGTGGATAACCTTTGGCTCGAATTTTGTTGAAAGAAGACTCTACAAAATAACACTTTGGAGCCAAAGCCACAACACAACGAATAACAGCGGGCGGAGGATATTCGTTTTGAAAATATTTATAGGCTTTGGCATGTTTATTGTTATAAAAGGGATGATCGTTAGGATAGTTTGAATAGTCTATTTTGGAACAAGTTCGCAAATCTGAATGCAGCATTTCTTCTACGTAATCGCTAAACGTCATATTTGTCGAAATTGTTGTTGTCATCATTAACAATACGATAAAACATTAAACAACCAGAATCCGTATCTGTTACCATTAAACTGGTACGTATGTTGTGATCTGCAGACACTTTTTGAACGTTTAACACAAATCGACCAATACTTCTTTTAGCTTCGTTTAACACTTGAGAAGCCATAGCTCTTAACGACCGATTAAAACGTCATTTGTTTCTTTCAACAATTAAATAGCCGTTGTTATCACTTTGACCACCGTCACCCAAGCGACCCAACTCAAGCAAAATGTCTTCTTGATTGTCGCCTAAAACACATATAGTTAAAGTATCTACACTAAGCATTTTTTCGGTAAGACTTTCCCGAAACTATTCGTTGTACACGTCGTACAAATTTTCGCGTTGGCTCTGATCTGCTATTTCAAGTGTTTATTCATCGGCATTAATGCAATACCAACTTGCCGGGTGTTGAATAAACGTTTCACTAGCGTCGTATAACAACTCTTGAAACGGCGTGCTTAGCATGCTTTTAATTTGAAAATTTGTGTAGTTCATTTTCACCAAAACTTCTCGACACTGTTTCACGTTGTCGATAATATAAACTAGCTTGGACTGAGCGTTTACCTTGATTCCCATTTTGCGATATTTTTCATCGTCCATAGCCAAACAACCGTAGTGAGCGTTGGTGCGTAATTTAGCGTTGGCGTCGCTTATTTTGTCTCCTTTTTTTAACGCTCCTTGTCGTTTTAAAATGTTGCTAACCACAAATTCTTTGGCAAAAGGAAAAAGCCACATGCCAAGAACAAAATAAACTCGCAACAAAACGGCGCCACACTCTTCCACTAAAAATTTGAGCAATGGAACGCTTAAAATGTTGTCGTGCTCGTCCATTTTCATGACCAATTTTTGCTGATTTTTAAGAGGCGGTAGCTTAAAACATTTTTTGTAACGATCAAATTTTCAAAGCAGCAACAAATCTCTCGGACCTAACTGGTGACATTGCATCACATCTTTTTTCACGAGACAAGTATACAAGCCCAACAAGGACTGAAATTGAGGATCAATTTTTAAACGAACGTAACACAAAGCGCCTTTTGAAAAACCGTAATAAGGATTTTGATGATAATACTTATTCAATATTTCATCCAAATTAGTCAAGCTGTAGTCAAAAATATAACGCATTTGAAAAGGCATTGGTTCTTCTTGACCTCCACCGTATTGACCATTTTCGTCAAACATTTTTATGCACGTTTGCAATCTGCTGTTGATAAGATATTTTTGCAACCAACTTTTAATGCAATCGGTATCGACCATAAAACGCTTGCCGTTTGTAGACATGCCGCTTTTCATCCAACTGTTAATAAGGCAATGATGTTGCTGAGACGGAGGATACTGGGCGGCCACGTTGCACAAAAACTGAATAAACATTCTCGTGAACCGAAATATGGACAACTCGTTAAGCATGTGAAAACCGGTGCTTTCAAAATTCTTGCTGTCGTAGCTGTGCAACGTGACCAACAAAGAAAGTCCGTCCAACACCGTGTAAATTTCCAATAGCTGTCGCAAAGTTTTCAGTTGCAAAAAAGTCCACATTTTGTCCACCACGGCGTAACTTTCCTGCGTCTTTTTTATTTCTTCTTCAAATGTTTGCGTTTTAGACAACAGGTTTCCGGCAAATATTTCAATGGGAGGCGTTTGCCTGTAACCGAATATCTAACAAATAAGGATCAATGTGCTGATATGGAAATATCGCTTTTTTGCAAAAACAACTTCGAAGCGACTGGTCGGTGCGAAGCTCCACCAATTGCTGTTTGTTAATGTATCAGGAGTTATCTGCAGTTATCTATTACTGACAGCACAATTTAATAAAACTCAATTTAATTTTTTATAAATATGGCCCTACGGTTTCTTTAATCGATTCCTTAGTTTTCAACAAACCAAGATGTTTCTTCGGATGATGATACTAAAGGTGGCACCAACCAGTCGATGGTGATGATCTGTTTGCCGTCAAAAAATTCAAACGACTGCATGGACAAAGTTTGGAGCAGATGAATTTCCCCAACAGTTCATGAGCTCCTTTTTCTGAATCAGTTGGTTCCCGGAAATACTGCCAAATTAGGGAGCGTTTCTGTCGTGCACCTCCTTCCTCACTTCCTTGAGTACGGGAACGCTTCAGTTTTGGGCGGACATCTAAGATGACAAGTTTAATAAAAATTAGGCAGATAATTAACCATACGATTAAAATTAACTTTAATCAAAACTTTGAACGCCTCCCATCGTCTCTTGATTTTTTACAACTTTAAGCAATCCTTGAAGGTAATTAGCACCCTGTAAAAAAATTTACAAGCACTAAGCAAAGAAATTAAACTGATTATATTAAACAAGGTATTACCTGTTTTTTCGTCTTCGCTTTCAGAGGGAAGTATGTCATCTGGACCTGAAGATAATGTAGGATTTTCTTTTTCACATTCACTTCCTTCTTCGTTTTCAGTATCATCATCGCCTAGACTTTGTGATGACAGAGCACTTAACTGGCAAGCAAACATTTTTGGAATGTTTTCCTCTTTTACACACGTCCGATTTTAAACTCAAAATTTTAAAATTACGACCTTTTTAACATCGTTTCATCGTTTACGAAAAAGGAAGCAATTCTGACACACAATGATGCTTTACGATCGTTTTTGGCTTACCTTGGGTTTTTTGTGACAACCAATCAGAGTCGAGCATTTCAAATAAAGATAGAGATAAAGTTATTTTGCCAAAGGAATGGCGTGAATAGCATAAGAAAATAGATTAAATTTTGTTTAATTGCCAAAAGGCCAAGTGAAAATGTAATTATTGTGATTATTACGGTTATATTCCGTTTTGATAACTTTTTTAGAAATATCAATTATCTTTAATCAAAATGGGCCTTTTTCACAGAATACCCGACAGAGCCGTTCGGGTAATCGGGTTCGGTTCGGGTAATTGGGTTCGGGAACCGATAGGATCAATAACTTTCGGGAACCAATTATTTAAATTACGCGAAAGATTGAGTCGGGTCGGGTATGAAAAAAGTTCGACTACCCGATTTTATCGGCCTTATCGGGTAATACCCGTTCGGGTAATCGGAGTCCAATAAAACTATTTTTAGCTTTTATCGGTGTCCGATACCCGTTCGGGTCGGGACTCGTTCGGTTACTATCGGGACCCAGCCATTCCCTAGTTGTAATTCCATACCTCTTCTAGCATTTAGCAATTTAAGTTTTGCACAAGCGCAATCCCGAAGCTCAACAAAACATTCAGAGTCAATCCATTGGTAAGAATCTTTTGCTAAATCTGCCATTTTTGTAATTACAAAATTGCGAAAAGCAACGACATCTTCTTCAGCTGGAAGTTCAGATGGTTTACGGGATTTTATGTTTTTGTTTTTATTTAGTTGGTAAGTGGCATCTCCAAAGATAAAGTCCTCCCACATTTCTAAAACACTAACAAACTTGTCAGTTTCACTAGCAGACTGTCATTTGCTTCTGATAAATATAATGCATTAAGAACTTTTGCAGCATGTTTTATTAAATAAAATAAATTTTGCTGCAAACCAGCTTTGATCCCTGAATCTGCCTTTTTTGTAAAAATATCTGTTGCTTCTCTTAAGGCAAAGAAGTTAGAGCGCAATAACATACTACTAGAATCTTTACTTTGTGTTGGTAAGTTTTTGTGGTGTAAAAATAAGTTATAGAGATGTGCTAATTATCTTAGCGTCTCTGACAGAGCTTCTTGCTTCTATAACTTTATCAAGTTTCCTCTTTTCTTTATCATAAAAAACTGAACCAATTTTAAGAATTGTTATGTCTTTTAGGCAAATCTGACCAATTTTGTCTGTTCGGAAATGTGATAAAATGTTTAAATGCTTCTTCAGGTAATCTTAGAAGCCCCACTGGAACAAGAAGAACTTTTTGGCATGAGTGTTTTTGACACGACTTCACATGATTGTGCCAGAATCGTTTTGAAACAAACACAAGGCATTGACTGCAATAGCTAATCGCCTTGTATTTCTGAGCCTCTCGTTCTCTTTCATATTTTGGTTCCGCTTTTCCAGCTTCAGCTACATTGGCTTCCAAAATACTTTTTCTTTTAAACATTCCAAAAGCTTTATCTCTTTCTTTTTATGATTTAATTGATAATGCAACTTCAACTTCTGAATGACTTTTGTGCATAACCTTTATGTATCTTTTTAAATATGATGTATACTTTTTACAAAAAATGCAAAATTGATGTGGTTTCTTTTCTCTTACATTCTAAAATTTAGAATTTTAAATTTCAATTTCTCAAATTGTGGGATTTAACTTTATTCACATTGATTTATAAATGTTGCAAAAAAAATGTATTTTTAAAATGTACCTTAACTTTTTTAGGCATTTCTTCATCAGGCAATGTTGGTTGGCTGTTTTGACCTACCTAGAATATTTAACAATAATATGAAGTAAGAGATGTTTTCTTTTTTAATAGTTTTTCTTGATTTTATTTCATATAATGCTAAAAAAGATTTAATGTTTAGTATAAAATCAGTGTTTTTCTTAGTTTTTAAAATGTTAAGTATTTAAAATACTTTTTATAAAAAAAGTCAGCTTAATTTTTACCTAAGGTTTTTCTGTCACGTCATCTATCATAAAAGTTCTTGAAGCTATTTTGGCATTTTTAATATCGGATATTTGCAAACAAATGTGGTTAAGATATTTCCTACATTAGTTAAAAATAAATTAAAAGCAATAAACTTGATTTTGATCACTTTGAACATGGAAAAGTTATTCATAACACTACTAGAAATTTTTTCACTTTTCACTTTATACAAGAGGTTTGAAACGAAAATAATGTTCTTTGGATGGCCCTGAAGACCAAATGCATAGCCAAATTTGTCAGGGTCGAACCATTTTTTGGTAAACTAGAGGTACCGGTTTTCCCATTTTTGTAATATAACTAAGCAATGTTGTTGAGGTATATGACTGTATAATTGACAAAAAACAAACTAAACAGGATTATAAGTCAGCCAGCAGAAGTCAGCCGTCATTCTCTCATCGGCGCGCCCATGGTAGTGATGCTCAATAGTTGAAATCGTTTGGTGGAAACGTTCTCCATTCTCGTAATGTTTCTCTCAAAATACTTGGGAAAAAGTCCGAATGGCTATGCAAAAAGTGAATCTTTAGGGACATATGCACATTCATTTCTTTGAAGGCTGATAACAGTTCTGAGATGAGTGCAAAGAAGAAACTTTCAGATACTTACCCAGAAAGTTCTCCACACAGTCTTTCAAAGCCTTTTATGCTCTGAGCTCAATCGGGGACAAGGAATCAGTAAACTGTTGCTTTTCAAAAGTTTTCGAGTGTCTGGTCCAACGAATACTCCTTCCTTAACTTTTGCAAGTTAAGGTAGGAGTATTCGTTGGACCAGACACTCACAAACATATGAAGCATGTGTATTTCATGTAACATCCTTGCACACCTGTCAGCAGACCTACAACTTTCAGATCCGATCAAACTCTCAACTGAAATGTGTCATAACGAACAAGCTGGAAAATAGATTTCATAGTTTCATAAGATTCTTTTGCTGTAATAGAGTTAGCAATCGGGATGGCTGGATACGTGTTCTCATTATGCAAAAGTACCGCCTTTACACTTCTTGTACTGCCATCGATGAACAACCACCTGCCATTCTCCACTTGTGTATAGATATCCATCTTCATCAACAAACTAGGAATATCACAGCAAAATTCAAAGTTACTATCTTCATTTCTCTTAAAAAATGGCACGTAAGTTGCGTCTCTTGTCTTATAAACAGACGTTCTCGTTTCCTTTGCAAGGACACCGAATTCTCATAGCATTGAACCAGCAAAACACGCATTCTGTTTGGACAGGCCAAGTCTCCTAACAAACAAGTCCAGCTGTCTCTGGCTGATAGACTTCGGCTCGTCGTTAAGCAGCCAATCATCATCATCTTCATTGCTCTTCTTCATGTTCTGCACATCATCATCATCACTCAAAACAACATCAAGAAGATTAGAAGAAAACACAGGAGGCTCTTCTCCCTTATCATATGCTCTCGATCTTATCGCTGATGGTAAGTCAGGGTAAATTATGCTGTTAGCTGTCCATCTGGAAAATTACGCCGTGTATAATGGAACGCTTATCTCCTTTAAACATAAACCTCCCGCAGCACTTCCGTCTCTGAGACATTCCAAATAATATGAAATAGCAAAAATAGTTATAATATAGTAAGAATTATAATTCATCGAAACTGATACTTAACATTTGCTCATGCGAATTAAATGTAGGATGAAGAATTAGATAAAATTGGTTCATTAAAACAGTTAAAATTATCACCATTTTCACAAATTTGTTCTTCAGCTCAAGTAATAATAATGTTAAGTGATAATACATGATAGTTTTTTTTAACATCAAGTCAAATAAATGTATTATGCATTCATTAGAGTAAAAGCATCATAGAAATTATAACCATCGACTATTCTTAGTATAAAGTATATGAAAAATGGAGAAATAAAAATTTCCATTATACAAAAAAATATTTCGACCTAGACTATCAAAACTATACTTTTTCTTTCATCATTTATTAAGAACTAAATGTTTTCGTTACAGTTTGTCTTGTATAAAAATTCATGTCTGGTAGTGTAATCAAATAGCATTTAAAATGTTAATTTAAATAACTCTAAAAACATTTTGTGTATTTAAAATAGTTTTCAGCTTAACAAATAAAATAATAAATTTACCTCTAAAACTAAGTTGTAGTTAAGGGCTTTAAAATCAATGTCATCCTAAAAAATTATTAGCATCTTTGTTTAAATCAAATCATATTATAAATGCAAAGTGGTAGTAAATTAAAGTTAAAACTTCGCATACCTTACTGGAATCTGATCTTGATGTGCTTTCATTTTCTAGAGTATGAATTCTTTCTTCATCACAGGACGTTAAATTAAAATATTTTCACTTAAGTTTGAAATGCTGAATATATTTCCTCTCAAATGATCAATTAGTTTTAATCAATCTTCAAATATTAATAAGCATGAATTTATTTACAAAAGCAGTATAGCTGTGGAGTTTGGGGTAAAGACTCTTTTTCACTTTCTAAATCAGATCTTTTTTTGTCATTTTTTATTGTATTCCTAACATCAGGAATGCCAGCCCAGAATATTTTGTTCAGGTAAACTTTAAAATCTTGTTGCTTTGCGAAATCTGCAGCGGATCCCCTTTTTTCATGCTTCTTAGTTTTTGAATATTCATTGTCCAGATTTGAAAGATTTTTCACTAGACTTTGATCGTTTAGTATAAAAAATCCAGCTTTAATCCATGGCTTTTTACCTTGGCCAAAATACAATCACATTTACTTTTTATTGCACATCTTTCAAAGTTTTTCTGAGGAGAACAAGCAAGAATAGTGGCTTTTTTTGATGTTCTTGGGGAAAATGATTGGTTATAAACTAAGTGCTGCAGTATTTCCATTCCTATTGGGAGCTGAGAGCCTTATTTACAAAAGATAAGAAATAAAAAGTTTAGCTAAATTTTTTAGCTTAAGAGATTCTAAAACAAATTATTACCTTTAATGGCTGGCTTTGCTTTTTCGATAATGAATAGTTTTTTAGGCCTTAGTGTTCTTTTACTTCCTATTTTATTTTTTACAAATGGAATCGTTCAATTGTTCTTTAAGCTACTAAAGCTGGGTCTCGTCAAATCTCCACCTTAAAGAAAATACAAAATTTTATTGTAGATTTATATTACTAACTAAAAAAGTAAAAAATATATATTTTAACTATATTGTTATAATCCTTTGTCAATAACAATACGGAAAGTATGTTATCAAATATTGTAATTTTTTCAAATATAAATACAAAAAAAAATTTTTTTTTTTAAAAAAACTACGATACCATGTATTTTTGCTAAAATATATAGGTAAAAATAAACATCCCAAAAAACAAAAAATTTCAAATTTTTTTCATTTAACTTTCCCCTTTGAGCTGGAAAATCGGCTGTTTTTGATGGTTTTTGAGAATTTTTTTTCTAAAAAAAGTGATTAGAAATAAGGTAAGGATAGATTGGACCTGAAATTTTTTTGGGAGTTGTTTTTTTAACATTTGCCCCAAATCTAGAGTGTATGGTATTTTAGATTTGAAAATTTCCTTGAATTGACTACTCCTAATATATATATATATATATATATATATATATATATATATATATATATATATATATATATATATATATATATATATATATATATATATGTATTAGGGCGGGCCAAAATTTTTGTCGATTAGAGCCGCCCCCTAGGATGATTCTATGGATAATTATAAGCAACTTTGGTGAAGGAACCATAGGTCTATCTCGATTTTCAAGTCTCCCACTTTTCAAAAAATGATTTTTTAACATAACATCATTTTGATTCAAAATTCGATTATTTATTTATCTTTATATTGACTTTTTTTAGGTATAAATGGTGGGTTTTTGGGGTCGAGAAATTCATTTCTGATCTTGATTTTTACCTATGACCACCGCCAGAGGGCGTTTCATGCATATTTTAACTATTTTTTGTCTATTTTCTGAGAAAAATTACAAGTTTTTCGGTAAAATTGATCTTTATTTATCTTTTTCAATAGAAAATCAACCTAAAAAATAAGAACATGTGTAAAAAATTTTAAAAAAATGAATTTAGTGGAAGAAAAGCGAAATAAGTTATTTTTGAAAGTCTTTCTTGCTTTCAAGTCTATGGTATTTTGCACTGCTTTCCGATGTAATTGCCATAACACTATGTCGATTTTTTTCTAAAACACGTTTAGAAACGCTAGCCAGCAATTGAACATGTCTTTCTGTTGTCTAGAGCATCCCGCCTTCGGAAATTGCGTAAATTCCGATGTGAGAAATAGTTTATAAAGGTGACTCCGATATGATTTAATCATTTTATTTTCCGATATTTTCCGATGGTTTGTGGTCGCTTGCAAAATTTTGCTGTAATTTTGCGAAAACTTCGTAATTATAGATAAATACATTGGAAATACCACAATATTACGAGTTTACACTTTAAATACGATTTATTGTGAAATTACGCGAAAATATCTTACGATAATGCGTAAATCTCGAAATATATCGGAGAGCGCGTGAAATTCTCCCCATCGGCCTCGGACTACATCGCACCTCCGATGTGATACCATTCCTCACCATGGCATCACATCGGAGTCACCTTTATAAACTATTTCTCACATCGGAATTTACGCATTTACGCAATTTCCGATGGCGGGATGCTGTTGTCTATATGTGTACCGGAATTCTTGGATCAGGCAATGGTGGATGATCGTATTCCAAATGATCATACGTAATGCTATACGTAAACGGTGGTTCGAATAAGACATCATCTTTATTTAAAACAATCATATTCGTATAATCTGTGCAATTGAAGTTTATCAAAGGTTTTTGATAAATTCTAAGATGTGCCGGGTCGTACAGATTTCTTCGGTATTCTAAAATTTTTTTGATTGCGATGTTTCGTGTCTCTTTTTTATCATCAAATTGCATCGCTAACAAAATATTTTCGGAATGTGCGTTATATGAATTGTCTTTCATGATATTATTCACAACTCCGCGTAGAATTGTATCCAAATATTGTGTCCAACGAATGAATTTGTAAAATAATCCAGTACCGACGACCACCGAATTATTGTACTTGATGTTGAAATGCATCGGCACATACACTTTCATTATGTGTCTTGCCAGAATTTTCAAATTCCTTGATGGATTTTCAGTTGACACATACAACCGCAACAATCTATTCGCCTTGGTGAGCCGACATGAATGTGCTATTGGTCCTGGTTTAATGTGAGACAAATCCGCAGGAACAACACCGATTGATATTGCATTGGCCATTTTGTATTGGGTTGGGGAATATATTCGTAGCGTTTTTATCAAAGACTTTTATTTAAGGGAAATCTTTACTTATAATAATAAATTAATCGATTATGTATTCGCCATCGCTGTTTACGACCTCCTCCCACCTCTCGACCAATTTGTCGATGCCTTTCCGCCAAAAATCGCCCGGTCTAGTATCGAAGAAGTTATTGACCCAGTTTTTAAGGTCCTCTTCATTATCGAAGGTAACGCCCCTCGTATGGTTCGACAGAGATCGGGTGCAAGATCCGGAGAATACGCCGGAAGCTGAAGGACCTCCCATTCGAGTTCTTGGAGTGTGGCTTTGACGACTTGTGCAACATGGGGTCTGGCGTTGTTGTGAAGGAGTATGGTTTGGCCTCGTCGATGAGGTCTTTTCAGTTGACTAGCTTCATTTACGCGGCGTAGCTGGGCAATGTAGAGCTCCTTGGTGATCGTGACATTCCTATCGAGCATTTCCCAGTGCACCATGCCCTCCCAGTCCCACCAAACACATATCATGATCTTCTTTGGATGAAGATCACGCTTGACTCTGGGCTTTGGCGTATCCCCTGGTGCCACCCATTCCTTCCTTTGCTTCATATTAATGTATAGACACCATTACTCATCTCCCGTGACGATTCGATACAAAAAGCGCTGTTTATGACCACGTATTGTTCGATGGCGGGCGAGATGTTGAGAAGCAATTTGAAGACGATTTTCTTTGTTTACTTCGCTCAACTCGTGAGGTACCTAGGCTCTTAATTTTTCAGCAAATCTCATTGAATGAAGATGGTTGAGAATCGTTTTATGATCACAGTTCATTTTTTCGGCCAATTCAGGACTTGTTTAGTGACCGTCCTCCTTTAAAAGTGCTTTGAGACGCTCTTCGTCGAAGTCAGAAGGTCTCCCGCTGCGAGGTGTGTCGTCGACGTCAAAATCGCCATTTTTAATCTTTGCAAACCATTTATGACACCGTCTCCGTATACGTTGCAAATGTCCCGGGTTGCTTCAGCAGCTTTGGCCTCGATGAAAAGCGAAGAAAAGTAGGTGTCGAAAATGTTGTTTTTTATCTCCTGGATATTCCATTTTTAAGCCTTAAAAGTAACAAAAAATTAAATCATTCCAAAAGACGATTAGGACAGTTTTGTAGAGCAGAAAGAGTTCTATCGAATGAATATTTACACTTTGTCAAACAGAAACAAATCGTTGTAAAATAAAATAAAATATAAAAACGCTGCGAATATATTCCCCAACCCAATATAACCACTTTGAATCGGTGAATAATTCAAATTGATCTAAACCAGGTGGCATATTCTCTAGCACGAATATCTCGAATTCATGTTCAGGCTAAAATATAAGAAATTAGATGAATTAAATGTAGTTTTACCGTTTAGTAATGGAAAAAATCGACGCGAAAAATGACAAATGATGCATACCGGAAGATTTACACACGTTTCAATTTGTTTGCCCAACGTTCCGGTTGTTGTTCGTGGTCCAGTGGTCGATGACCTTTCCAAAGTGTCAAACAAATGACGAAATGGCAGCTCGTTGAAGTGCTGAAGGCACACAAACCAATGCAGCGGTCTATTCAAATGCAATTCAAATCGACGCAAAATCCCATTTCTTATGCCAGTATTTGTTGGCTCACCATCACAGCATAAGCCGATTAATGCATCGAGAGCAATTTCTTTTTCGACGAAGAATGCATTCAATGTCATCAATTTGTGTTCAGCATCTTCATTTTCGACTTTTGTGTGGTCTATCAATTGAGAATTTGGTTCCTTCAAAACAACTAGATGTGGTTCTTTCACGATTCTTGCACGGAACTTCTCAAGGATTTTTTCCATTTATCCTCATGATAGATTTTACTCTTGCGAGATTGATGTGTCAAATTAAATTTGATATTTATGAAACGATTAAGTAAAACTTGGTTTTGTTTCCTAAACTAATTTTTTTTATACTTTTATGTATAAGCTGCATACTATAAGGAAATGCCTGTAGGAACTTCCTTATGCTATAAGGAAATGCCATTAGACATATCCATTAAAACAAATTATTACGTGTTTAACATGTTTTTAGGTCATTTTATAACGAATTTAAAAAACTATTGTTAATTAAATTTGTTAAAAATGATATTTAATTTCTCATTATAATAGCTCCTTTTAAAATGAGTGTATTATGTTTTTAAATTGAGTGAATATAGCCAGATTTTTATAACAATTGAAATGAGCTTGCTAGTTAAAGGTATTAAGCTATACTTTTTTCTAAAAATAGTTTTGGTTAAAATATTAGTACCGTATACAACTGAGTATTTTTGTGTTCAATTTGTGAGCGGAAAATGAGTTTTCCTTTGTTTTAAGCAATTTTTAAAGTGTGCGCGTGCGCTGACCAATAACATAGTGTTTTTGTGGTTAATTGCCCGTTTTAAGCGATCTTTTTTTATATATAAAATTAAAAAACATACAATGGGACAATTAGAATAACATTATTTAGTAAAAAGAGGAAAGTGGCCTTTTATGTGTCAGGTAAAACGCCCTGTATATATTTAGTTTTAATATTTATGTTTTGTTTCAAAAGAAATTAACTTACCTAAAAGTTTTTAACACTAAATAATCACAGGACGTTTTGCCCTCCACATAAAAGGGCATTTTTCTTCATCCAAAACTAGTCAATTGCAAATAAACTAGTTTTATTGATTGAGTTTTAAAATTTTTATACCTGAAATATTGTGGAATAAATTACCCACAAAACAAATATTTCTTTATTATAATCACACAAATAATACAACTAATTTTCTGTAACTTTTAGTGGAGCAAGATGTTCCTAAAGTCAAGTCCCTTGTGCATTTGTAAGAGCTAGGTAAATTAATAATGTTGACTTTATGGACATCTTGCCCCACCCTATTCTAAACTTGAAAAAATAAGAAAGCAAAAGAAGAGAATAAAAACAATTGTTAAAAAAAAAATGAAATGAAAAAATTAAACTGTAAGGTGCAACGAGCGAAGGGGGAGAAGACTGAGTCAAAGTAAGTAACTTGAGTACATATCGTACATATATATGCTTTATATACACGATCTTCCTTACTGTAAATTTTATGATACGGAATAGGAAATGGAATATATATATATATATATATATATATATATATATATATATATGCGCACGTTCCGTTTCAGTTCCGTTTGTAAACGCATTTATACGCGTAATTTGCGTTTGAGTTACGTTTTTAAACGCATTTTATATGCTTAAGTTGCGTATTAAATGAAGAGCACAATGCAAAAAACAGCAGAGTCACATTTTTCACATTTTGAGAAAACCTAAATTAAAGGTTTGAAACCTTTTTATTACAAATTATGTGAGAAACTGTCAATTCTTTTAATTTTTAAGGGAAGGTCATCCATTTAAGCATCAAATTTTAACAAATAAATATTCTGAAAATCATGTTAGCTCATGGAAAATTTTGTTTTTTCAAAATGTGTTCA